>NC_133617.1:555584478-555811978 GCF_048593235.1 Sminthopsis crassicaudata | reverse complement strand
ATCAAGGACAACCATATTTTGGTCATCAAGTTGCTTGTCTTTCATTTTCAAAGAGAACCAAACTTATCATGGAGTGATGTCTTGATTCGTGTGTGAATTTGATTTAAGTTGAGGCAGTTATAAAAAGGCATGAGACTCACTCTTTCATCCTACAATCATAGAAGTCCAGTGGCAATACAAAAGTCAGGACAACAGGTGATGGCCTAGGAGACCTTGACCTCTTTGATTAAGCACTTTACAAAGCTTATTTCAGCCTCTTTTTTGGCCACTGGGGAAAAATGTTCTCAGCCACTCATTCTATGGGGGAAGTCCTCTTATGCTTTGAATAGACACTTCCCTAATTCACGAATGGGTTTGAGGTCCATCAACTATCTTCAACTTGCTTTAATCCATCTGTCCAAATGGTTTTGCCAAGATATGGCCATTGTGCATGCTACAGCTTCTTGGAGCCAAAAGTGAGAGCTGGGAGAAAGGTAGATGATTAGTCATGAAGAGGACTCAGCAAGCCCTCATCCCAGAGGTACAAGAAGGGAAATGGGACTAGGACAGATTTTCTTGCAACACATAGAGCTAGTATTGAGAGAGATTCCAAGTTTATGAAAACGGATGATTGGGAGAAGGATGATGCCCTTTATAAAAAGACAAAGACAGAGAAGAGGAGGTTTGCTTTGCACAAAAGATCCCAAGTTTTGGATATGATTTTGACATATCTATGAGACATCCAGTTTGAAATGTCCAATAGGCAGTTGGTCCTCAGGTATCAGATAAAGTAGGACGGAGATGAGAATGGAAGCTATGGAAGTTTCTGGAGTCACAGAGAATACACAGAGAAGAAAGAGAAGAGCATAGAAATAGAGCCCCAGGGTACACTCAATTGGTGACAGTAAAATTAATGATCCATCAAAAGAAAATGGAGAGGAGGGAGAAGAACCAAAAGTGTCATAACTCAGAGAGAAGAGAATATCCAGAATGAGACCCTGAGCCAACAATGTCAAATGCTACAAGAAAGTCAAGAAAGATGATGACTGAGAAAAGATCATCTGTGTGGCTCATAGGAAGGGGCTTATAATGGAGGCAGGGAATCCATTCTTAATCCCCAAGTTCCCAAGCATACTCTCCAATTTCAGTTGCTCTTCCTTCTATGCCATAGTTAGGGTGACCATATTTTCTTAACTTGAAGTCATGCCATAATCAGTCAATTTTGTTTTGCTGCCATAACTGTACAGACTTTTAAAATTATTCCATGCAGTGTAGTTTCTGTAGCCTTAACATCTGAAGTGTCAAAATCAATTGAACTGTTCCCACCACTGTCTACCTGCACTCTTATTCCTGTGCCAAACATATTTCATCTATATTTGATCATCATGCCTTGTTTTTCAGAGATAATAAACCCTATATTTCTACCATCTTTAATGATATTAAATCAAAATTGTTTTGCTAGGTATATTATTTCTGTGCTCTAATCAATAGACTAATCACCTTAAAAAATGACCTTATTTGAATGGAATCTTGGGGTATTTCAACACTTCAAAATATTGGTGATTATAAATAGTTATGTGTCTTAGCAGATGATTTTCAAAACTTTCTATGATCAGAAAATTCATCACTTTCTGCTCCTCTTCTTTCTAAGGATGAATCTTTCTCAACTGAACAAGGCTCATATAATGACTCTAGTTGGGCCCAGGCCTCTAGTCAAATCCTTTTCATCTTGGCAAGACCTTCCAGAAGTTGCAATAAATTGGCATTGCCATGGAGAATCCAAGGTTCCTTATCAACCTTGGGCAAAACATCAAGGCAAGACTGTGAACAACAAGTTCTATTTCCTGACTTTGGGCATCTCCCCCATACCTTGTGTTCTCCCTCCTCATCTCTGCCTCCTGGTCTTTTTCACTTCCTTCTAAGTCCAGGTGAACCCTCTCTTTTACAGGAAAATGTTCCCAATATTGCTAATTCTAGTGCCTCCTCTGTTGCTTATCTCCAATTTATCCTGTATATAGCTTGTTTATACACAGTTATCAGTATGTTATCTCCCCCATTAGACTGTGAGCACTTTCATAGCAGTTGCCTTTCTTTATATCCCCAATACTCAGCACAGTGCCTGGTCAGTGCTTAATAAATGTTTATTGACTGACTGACTTCATTGGAAGCAGAGAATAAGTGACTTTGAATTATCTATTACTTTGAATAACCTCAAAGAACTTGATACAAGGACTTTAGTGGAGGAGGCTGCAAGCATTGTAATAAAAATCAAATAGAA
Organism: Sminthopsis crassicaudata; assembly: GCF_048593235.1. Lineage (NCBI taxonomy): Eukaryota > Metazoa > Chordata > Mammalia > Dasyuromorphia > Dasyuridae > Sminthopsis > Sminthopsis crassicaudata. The sequence continues at coordinate 555,809,721 of NC_133617.1, read as the reverse complement.
AATTTAAATTAAATGAGATTCATAGGCAGCTTTACTGAAGGTGGTTGTATTTAAAATGTAGTGAGCTTTGGATGCCTACATTATCTGCTTGAAGAACACAAAGCAATTAACATAAATTGAGCATAATTGCTGTTTTGGAAAGAGTTTAAAGGGAGAGCATAAAATGAAATTTAATTTATACTACATTATTTTAAAAATATGCTACTTCAGTGGGGAAGTACTTTACTGATGTATTTTCATCTCATCTGATATTAGTTGTAGCAAATGGAAAACATGGCTTCATATGAAAGAACATAAAAATAAAATTTTATAGACAAATGAATTGACTTTATTAACTAATTGATTTTATATATTGATATTTACATGTTGATTTTTTACATATGCACGTGTGCATATATAAGTGTAATTATATAGAGAGCAAACAGAGAATATATATATATACACATATAAACATGCATACATATATTTTCACTGCTATGTAGCTTATTAAAATATGTATCAATATGCTTGTCATTGGTATTCATTTAATAAGGATATAATTTTTAATGTTGCTATGCTAAGAATTTCAAATCATTCTAGCAAAATTTTTTGAAACTAAGCCAAAATACCACTTCTTTCTCTTCAAGGAGGAGGGGTAATTATCAAAGTAGGTGAGTCATTTTCCAGAGTAAGAGTTTGTTACCCCAAAACATTTAGTAATCACCTACCAACTAAAGATATGACAAAGAAACTCATAAATAAGAAAACTTCTCGTATTTTAGTTCTTCATATAGTGCCAAAACAAAACTACAATTCAGGAAATGTTTGTTCAATGCATGAAATTCCAATTTGGAGTGTTATGGGCTTTAAAGATAATTTACTACAATTTTTGTCAGATTTTTCTTTTTTATTTTTCGGAGAAGGGAATCCAGATTTATGATTTCATTGGTACTGGAAAGTCTCTCATGAGAAAACTTCTTTCACAGACCAACAAATTTATGAATCTTTACAATATTACAGAGCTGCCCAGAGCATTCCTGAGAAGTTCGATGACTTGTACAGTCAGTAGGTGTCAAAGGTAGGACTTGAATCCTGAAGCCTACTCTTTTGAGTAAACCATGTTGCCTTACATATTTCTTATATATAACAAGTCAGGGACATACTATTTGTTGGTATCTATTACAGTTTTTAACTACAGAATGGAGTAGGGGGTAGGGAATCCAGAGCCAAGTAAGCTTGTAAGTAGTTAAGGGATTTATATCCTCCATTGGAAAGATAATTGAGAGAAGAGGTGATTTGCCTACTTTTTGGTTTAGTATACTTTTCTTGGCTTAATTATTATCTATGGATTTAGGTATAGTAGCATACATGCTCCAAACTTTAACAAAAGATAACTTTATCACAAGAATTAAGGATGTTAAGTCATCCATTAATACAGCAGGGATTCCCATGTTCATGGAATTAATGGATTCTCAAAGTTTGCAAAATATCAAGAATTTATTGATGGTCTATCTCAACCGTTACTTTCACTTTTCAGACTGCAATATAACTTCTTCACTCTCTTGATTCTAATCATTATTTTCTTATAATGTCCAAGATGCCAAGAGAGCACTTCTGAGTTTAATTTCCCCCCATTTAGCAGCACAATAATCTCCAAAGGAATGAGATACTCACTGAGGGAAAATCATTTGAAAGTTTGGTGCCATACCTTAGAAAAAAACCTTTGTAGGTCTGTGTTTTATGTATTGGCTACAAATGAGCACTAAGTTGTTGAAGCATAGAACTTTTAGCAAAATAAATTAAATATATTTGATAGATAATCTAAAAACTAATGAATTAGTGCCTATTTTTAAAAATTAAATCCAATTACTCAATTATTTATCAAATATACATTAGGTGTAAGATATCTTGCTAGGTTCTTGGTATACAAAGATATAAGAAAAATAACAGTGCCCTTGTTTCCAGGAGCTGCCAAGCAGTATGAGAATATGATTAGTACATTGCTGATATTAAACCTAGTGGTCTGAAATATTCAAGAAGGGTCATCTCAGAGTTAAAAGGGCAAAATTAATAAAAAATACAAAGCTATCTTTGAAAAGTCACCATGTCTATCCATTTGAGTCTAGATAGAATGACACTTAATGAATCTCAGAAAGTTTTTTTTACTGTTCAGCTATGACCCCATTTGGGGTTTTCTAGGCAGAGATACTGGAGTGGTTTGCCATTTCCTTTTCCAGATTATTTTACAAATGATAAAACTGTAGCAAACAGGATTAAGTGATTTATCTAAGATCACACAGCTAGTAAATGACCAAAGCTAGATTTGAACTCACGTTTTAATAACTACTGCTTGGTGTTCTACCCTATGGCATCTAACTGCCCATCCTGGAAAGTTAAGAAAATTTAAGAATCTTATATAGTGACAAGGTTCATTTTTCTGGGAATATCTTTGAGAATAAAATAGATTCCCCAAAAGCTAGTAATCTATTTTATTCCAAAAGAATAAGCAAACAAAGAATTAGTGGACCATTAATATTTTCCAGTGGGGCAGCTAAGTTGCATAGGAATTAGAGTGCTGGGTCTGGAGTCAGGAAGATTCATCTTTCTGAGTTTCAATCTGGCCTCACACACTTACTAGCAGTGACCTTCAACAAGTCACTTAACTGTTTCCTTCAATTCCTCATTTGTAAAATGATCTAGAGAAGGAAATGGCAAACCATCTTTGCCAAAAAACTCCAAGAGTTAAACACAACTGACTCATCAACAACAACAAACAATAAATACTTTCCAAAAGAAAATTTATTAGTAGTATCCAATGTCATAATTACAAACATAAATATAATTTTGAAACCAAACCAATCATTAAGCTTTAAAGGCCACAGGGTTTACATCTCCCAGATCTTATGCTATCAGAAAAATCCAAGAGCAAAAAAAATGGTATGGTAGAGAGCCAATAATCTTTCCTATTTTTCAATTTATATCCATCTTAAGGATCCCAAAATCATTATCACATTTGCCCTTTCTATCTGCTGACAAAGCCACCATTCTGCTTTTGACTCTCATCATTCCCAAACAATAGCAACTGCCTCTTAATAGGAGATCTGACTTCCAATTTCTCTCTTTTTAAACATCACAAACAGCTGCTAAAACAATCTTCCCAGGCACAAGTCCAATCATGTCATTTCTATATGCAAGAAACTTCAATGACTAAAATAGAGGCAATATGAACTCCAAGTCCTTACTATCTAGCTCTAGAACTTATCTTCATTCCTTCCTCCCATTCTCACCTTCTAATGAGCATTCTTGCTGTTCCATGATACACTCCAATATTTCATGCATTTCTCCATGGAAGGCATTCTCTCCATGCTCTACCTTTCAGAATTCTTAATTTTCTTCAGATTTCAGCTCAGGGATTACATCTTATAGAAAGCCTTTTCTTCAATTTTTTTCATGTTTAACTCTTCATGACTGCATTTGAGGTTTTCTTGTTAAAGATATTGGAGTCGTTTGTCTTTTCCTTCTCCAGCTCATTTTACAATGAAAACTAAGTGATTTCTCTAGGATCACACAGCTTATATAGATCTGAAGTCACATTTGAAATCAGGAAGACAACTTCTCCAGACTCCAGGCCCAGTTATCTCTTGTGCCATTTAGGTGTCCCAAACCTTTCCTATTCCTTTTCTTGACTGTCCAAAACATAATGAAAACATCATATTGCCTATATATACATAGAAAAGACAAATACAGCTCTATGTATCTGAAATGAATGCGGGAGCATAGATGGAAAATTTTATGCAAAATTAAACATGGAATTATATCCACTAAGTCAGAGAGGAGTCCCTGACAAAAGTTCTGGTTTTGTTTTTCAGAAAATGAAATCACATAATAGAGTTGTTGATTGATTGACTGAAGGCACAGGTTAAGCCTGGGCTTCTGTGCTTTGTGTTTCAAAGTCTGGTGGCTAAAATGAAGAATCTACTTCTGTCAAACCTCCCTATAGTCACCAAGGCTCAGCGCACAGGAATATTCCACTTCTACCTCCTCCCCCACCACCTCAGTCCCATCACTGTGAGAAAAGCTTTTGGGTATTTGTTTTTTTTTTTCACTAGTATGATACACTAGGTTTCCAGTTTTCTAAAAGACCTACAGAAAATGGCAACAACTTGGGATTTCATTTATTTATTTATTTATTTATTTTATAACTATAAAAAAATTTTTTTGACAGTACATATGCATGAGTAATTTTTTTATAACATTATCCCTTGTATTCATTTTTCCAAATTTTCCCCTCTCTCCCTCTACTCCCTCCCCTAGATGACAGGCAATCCCATACATATTAAATGTGTTACAGTATATATGTGTGTAAATCCAATTTTCTTGTTGCATGTTAATAATTGGATTCCAAAGGTATAAGTAACCTGGGTAGATAAGACAGTAGTGCTACTAGTTTACATTAAATTCCCAGTATTCCTTCTCTGGGTGTAGCTGTTTCTGTCCATCATTGATCAACTGGAAGTGAGTTGGATCTTCTTTATGTTGAAGATATCCACTTCCATAAGAATACATCCTCATACAGTATCATTGTTGAAGTGTATAATGATCCCCTAGTTCTGCTCATTTCACTCAGCATCAATTGATGTAAGTCTCTCCAAACCTCTCTGTATTCATCCTGCTGGTCATTTCTTACAGAGCAATAATATTCCATAACATTCATATACCATAATTTACCCAACCATTCTCCAATTGATGGACATCCATTTATTTTCCAGTTTCTAGCCACTACAAAAAGGGCTGCCACAAACATTTTGGCACATACAGGTCCCTTTCCCCTCCTCAGTATTTCTTTGGGATATAAGCCCAATAGCAGCAATGCTGGATCAAAGGGTATGCACAGTTTGATAACTTTTTGGGCATAATTCCAAATTGCTCTCCAGAATGGATGGATTCTTTCACAGCTCCACCAACAATGTATCAGTGTCCCAGTTTTCCCACATCCCCTCCAACATTCATCATTATTTGTTCCTGTTATCTTAGCCAATCTGACAGGTGTGTAGTGGTATCTCAGAGTTGTCTTAATTTGCATTTCTCTGATCAGTAGTGATTTAGAACACTCTTTCATATGAGTGGAAATAGTTTCAATTTCATCATCTGAGAATTGTCTGTTCATATCCTTTGACCATTTATCAATTGGAGAATGGTTTGATTTCTTATAAATTAGGGTCAGTTCTCTATATATTTTGGAAATGAGACCTTTATCAGAACCTTTAATTGTAAAAATATTTTCCCAGTTTGTTATTTCCCTTCTAATGTTGTTTGCATTAGTTTTATAACTTGGGATTTTAAAGCAAAAATATAATGGAATCATTTTTTATTGACTTTAAATGTACAAAGAATGAAGCATCTTACCAAAGGACTCTCATTGAATCCAGGAGCATAAAAACAGAGAGAAGCTCTCTTACATTGTACCTAATGTATTTTTGTCTATTAGAAACCAAAAGAGAGCACAGGACTAGGGAACAATGTCTGGAAAAGACAACATGATTGGTAGAACCTACAAATCCAGAAGAATTTGAAAACCATACAAACTCATGGAAACAGTCCAAAAGGAACAGTGTGGTGACATAGCTTGAAAACTTTAAAAGCTTATATCACCAGGGCATGGAAGGATCCATGTTTTGTTATTTGATTTCCACACCTAGAACAAAGTAGACAGTTAAATTCTTTTTTAGAAAGGCACCAACTGGTGCTATTTGATTGTCCCTGCATTGTCATTAACCTGAAATGCAAGAATACTTTTTTTAAAAATACTTTTGAGGATAGTATATTAATAGTAACATCAATATTGTTTTAAGAATGACTTTGAATGATGAACTAATTTTGACTATTATAAATGCATAAAGTAAAATAAAGGACTTATGAAGAGAGATACATATGAAGATGTTTCTGCATCCAGAGAAAGAACTAATAAATAGAAATATATATGGAATAATTTTACATATATATATGTGTGTGTGTGTGTGTGTGTGTGTGTGTGTGTGTGTGTGTACGTATTTGGCATTTAGAATTTACAAAGTGCTTTATATCTGTCATTTAATGTAAATCTTGACATCTTCCAATCTTATGACACAAAACCCACTGACACTCATCTTTTCTCCTCTGATCCTAACTGTATAATCTCTCTGAAAATACCAGCTGTAAATAGATGTTATGACTCTTGGAAACCCAGTCTGTTACTAGGGAATGATTCATGAACCTATTAATTTGCTCTAGGTATTTAACCCCAGTGTTTAAAAATTGTCTTTATGCAAAACAATCTTAGATCTTTCTAATTAGCTCTTTTTTCTCTTCTATTCTTTGCTCCTGTCTCACCAACTTTCCCTTGGACATTTCACACTGGATGTCCTGTAGACATTTCAATTCCAGTATATTCAAAAGAAAGCTCGTTTTCTCCTCACAAAACTTCCCCTCAACTGGATTTCCCTGTTTCTGAAGAACCATTGACTTACAATCTCATTCTCTGATCCAATTATATTCTAAGACTTGCCAATTATACTTCCATAATCTCAACTGCATCTGTCCCCTTTCCCTTAATCATGCATCCCACACTCTAGTTGACATTGCTAACCTCTTGGCCATAGGATTACAAAATCCTCCTAAATAGAGGATACACCTTGTCTTCCCTCTCCAGTACATCCTTCATATAATTGGTCTAGTGATAGTCTAAAAAACCCTGATCTAACCATGTCATTCTTCTGCTCAATAAACTTCAATAGCTTCCTATTATCTTCAAGAATATAAACTCTTTGTGTATATTCTTCTTCCTGCATACTTTGGTCCTAGCCAACTACTTTCTGCATGACATTCTCTCCCTCTGCACTCGTCTCTCTCTCTCTCTCTCTCTCTCTCTCTCTCTCTCTCTCTCTCTCTCTCTCTCTCTCTCTCTCTCATTTTCATACTTCCTTATTATTAGTTCTGTATCTCTCCATCTCACCTTCACCTCCTAAAATTCTCTAAATCTCAATTCAAACGCTACCTCCTACATAATAAAGTTTTTCATGATCCTTTCTTTAAATAATCCTTAAATTATTTGTTTTTTTTAATCAAGTCTGATTCTTTGTGACTCCACATAGATTTTCTTGGCAGGGATCATAGGATGGTGTGCCATTTCCTTCTCCAACTCATTTTTACAGATGAGGAAATTGAGGCAAATAGAATTAAGTGATTTCCTCAGGGTAGTAAATGATTACATAGTTAAATGTGAGCTTGATAAGATCAATCTTCCTGACTCCAGACACAGCACTCTATCTAATGTGCTACCTGGTGCATCACTAAATGATGAAGATATTAAGTCTTAGAAAGAAATTTAAAGATCTAATATTACTTTGTTCTTTGCTATGAAATCAATTGATGAAGCATTTATTTTAAGTACTTATGACTCTGGGGTTAGAGCACTGGGCCTGAAGTCAAGAACACATGAATTCAAATCTAAGCTCAGGCACTTAGTAGTATATTTTGTATGCTTTTTTATGTACCAATTGACTCCTTCCATATATTATAAATTCTTTGGAGGCATTTTTTTGGTCTTTGTATGTCTAGCACAAAGTGTGGTTACTAGCACAAAGTATGTGCTTAATATGTGCTGTTGACTTATTAAATACTATGCTTCTGAGCATGTTGAAGTAAAAAAGATGGAATTTGTACAACTTCATTAATGGTTTTTTAAAAAACATCAGAGTCATTCCTTCCCTAAAAAGCAATGATTCAGTTTCAATATAATAAGAAAAATAGGTATGGGACTCTTCTTTCCAGAATTGCCTGAACCAACTCTCTAAATCCATGCAATGAGAATGTCTTAATGGCTAGCTAAGACTCAAAAAGATATGTTCCTCCCTTTTCACGTTCACATCATTTGCTTAGGTCAGATTTTCCCTCATTATTTATTCCCCATGTTAATTTAACTCTTTCTAATATCCAGAAATGGAAATTTGTACATATCTCTCCAGATTTCAAGTCCTCTATAGCACTAACTTCAAGCATATGTACCAAAATGCAAGATGGAGAGTGGCAGAAGCTAACAAAAGAGTGATAGGAAGGCAGTCTCTCCAAAGGAAAATACTAATAGATAAATACTCCCTGTTATGAAGATTTTGCATAGAAGCTCAGAAACCAAATTTATGAGGTTATGTGTTGAATTGCAAATTCCTATATTGAGCTCCACGTTTAGCAAATTTCCCTTATTTGGGGACACCCAGACTTGGAAATTCTTGAAATTCTTGGCAAACCAACTTTTGCCACTTTTTCACCTTCCCTGGAATGCAAGAGGAGGAGGCAATATGCTTGCAGGATGGCTTTTGGCAAAGAACTAACCTTTATCACCTTTTTCATATCAGAATAGAAATTTTATGGCTTCTGGCAAAAATGGAACAGTCCTCCTTTATGCCATTTTTGTCTGTGTCATGTTTGTTCTGTGATCTAGATTTTTTACCTGGAAAGATTTAAAATGCAGCCAGCAAGAAAAAACTTCTATGCTCTAGTTAGAATGCTGGGAAAGGGAAAAAAAAAAAAAAAGCCTGACTTTTTCCTGTGAACCCCAGCTCTGGCTGGAGTCTACAGAAATAAAATTAGCTAATTAAAATTATAAAACTGCTAAAATAATATCTTAGCAGATTCTCAAGGTTTTGAGAATAAGGAGTTTGGCAATTAGTCATTTTAAGATTGCAAGAAAAATTCCTGAAATATTGGGATAATTCCAGGAATTTACTCCATTCTGAAAGAAGGAAGGGAAAAAGAAAAAACAACAATAACAACAACAAATTAGGTAAATAACAACGTTTTGCTAATCCTTCTTTGACTCCTATCTTGTTGGGAGTCCCCTTCTGCTCCACTGTAAAAACACCCCAGAAAAATATTAAAGGACTCTCTCCACAACCCTAATCACTTAACATGCTCCACTCCCTAGAGTTCTGAGCTCATTTGTCGGGATTGCTAACAAGATTAACATAATCCATGTCACTCTTTTAGCCCCTCTCATCTCAAAATCATATTATAAAAAGAGAATGCTGAAAAACTGTAGGGAAATTCAAATTCTGCCCCACCTATAGAAATGGGGGGGACAACAATAGTGGGGACCTCACATACCTTGTGCAAGCATCTCCCCAACCCAGACTGAAGGTAGGAGTACAGTGGGGCTGAGGTCCCATGATCAGCATTCCCTGATCCCTGGCACATGAAACTGTTATCAAAGGGAAATCTTGGACCTAATCACCCCAGCCTTCAGCAGGTTCTGTCCAGCAACTGCCTGGGAAAAATCTGGGTGCCCCTGGTGCCACAAGCATGTCAGTGAAAGGTGAGAAAGCCATTCAGGCTCTGCATTTGGTAAGACCACCATTCTCTGTTTCAGTTGCAGAAATGTACTAGCTATGTAATTTATGGCAAATTATTTTATTTCTGCCAAATTTTCTGATTTGTAAAAAGAAACAATAATGATGGTTGTTGTGAAGATTATGTGACTGCAAAAGTGCTTAGTATAAAACAAATGCTATATAAATGTTAACTTCTTTATTGGATACAACTGATTCATATTTGATAACTTTATATAGGCTTTTAGATGTGACCAACATACAATGCCAATGTTGAGATTTATGTGTATGTGTGTGTGTGCAAAGCAATTTGAAAGCAAATTCAACTAAATTAAGCAAATTCAATTAAATTAAGGCCTCCCCAGGACTAGGAGGATAATGCATAAAGGATAGAGAGTTCCTTTCTCTTTCTTCCCCTTTCCTCCTTCTCTGACAGCAACAGGGATAGATGGAGGAAGAAGATGAGAGGGAGAGAAAGAAAATATACTCAATTCAGTGAAATTTGTTATTTGAAATATAATAGTAAAAGCAGTTTTAAAGGAAAGTTTATTAATCAAAGCTAACTAAAGAGGTATTTAAATTGTAATCTAATTATACTGACAATGTTAATAGAAGATTTAAGAGACCTTTGCTTTTAGTGGGAAGGAAGCGATCTTATCACTCTCTGTACCTATCTCAAAGGAACAACTGTCTACTTTCCTGGGCATAGGTTCATTTTGTAGAATCTGGATACTTAGCTTTGGGATTATTGCCAAGACTCTCTGTGATTCTACTCAAGCTCCTGACATATTTCCCCTTGGCTAGGGCCCTGATCAGATCAAGGCTTTTAAGACCCTCAATTCAACACTGACTTCTGCTCATTGCTCCCACCAGAGCTTTAGAACTACCATTCTTTTGCCCCAGATGAATTTGGATTTCGAACTGCTTGAGAGAGGAATGATAGAGTAGTACAACTTCTAGGGGAACTATAGCAGTAATCCTGAGATCCCCTGACCTTAGAGTGCTATTGTTCTAACAATCTGTCTATCAATGATCCTAAAATCTCCTGACTTTAGGAATACTATAATATAGACCCATAAATATTGCAGACTGCCAGATAACACTCTGTTGTTCAGTGATAAGCTGGCTTTCTGAGACAAATGGTGAGGTGCATACCAGACTACTCTTCAGTTCTACTTCCAAGCCATAAAATTAGCATATCAGTGACATCTTTTCCTACAAATTTATTTTCTTGCTCCTAGTTCTTGCTAAATCTTGCTTACAAGCCTGCAAATTCTTTTGAGACACCATGCAATACCTTTCTGCAACCTCAACCTTTTGGGGTCTCCTTTTGAACCTCAATGGTACCAGAAAAAAAAACTCAGGTATTTCTCCAAGCTCAGGCCTGTGATTCTATGAAGAAATCACTTCGTACAACAAAACTTCATTTTTTTTTTACAAGACACAATCAGAGGAAATTATACATCCACATGAAAAAAAGTTTCACATATTTTGTTCACTTCAGAAAGGTATGATAAATTTAAAATGTGGCAAAGTATATTCAGTATCTAAGAAAGCCCACTGATTTTCAGAAAGCAATAGCTCTATTATTAGATACAATATAGTATATTCATGAATGTTCCTAAATTTTCACATGTAAATCAGGGCACTTAAAATATAATTCATAGAAATGCTGGCAAAAAAGCTATTTTGCAAATTTATTTTCACATATTAACTTCAGGAGTAGGTGTATTCATTATATGTAGATTAGAAAAACGTTTCTCTAAATTTAGTTCATCATATTTTTTCCCCTTACAACAAAGGCATGAGAGTTGAGTTCCCAAGATATTATGATAACAACCTTAAGGACAACATGTCATCTCTTATTAGCAACCTATATTCAATAGGGAATGTACTCTTCCATTACTTTCATAGCATGAGCATCAGGACTGAGTTGATCCATCTATATTCTGTTCTTATAATCAAAAGCCCTGAGGAAACAGAATCATCTCAGACCCTTACTTTAAGTGGTCTAATATAAGCAAACTCAGAAATGTTCAAAGTTACAAAATGATACTGAATACTTTTTCAATTGTATCTCTTTATGAATTCATTTTTTTTTTTTTTTTTTTTTGGCAAAGATACTGAAGTGGTTTGCCATTTCATTCTCTAACTCATTTTACAGATGAAGAAATGGAGGCAAACAGAATTAAGTGACTTGTCTCAGCTAGTAAGTGCCTGAAGCCAGATTTGAACTTGAGATTAGTCTTCCTGATTTTAGACCCAGCACTCTATTTACTTGCCATCTAGTATGTCACAAAATAATTAAAAGTTATTAAAGTTTTAAAAGGAAGGTTAAAGACCTAATATTATTGTGTTATTTGCTTTAAAATCTGTGAAAAGCATTAATTTTAAGTATTTATGACAGTGGATAGACTACACAAAGATCTAAATTCAAATCAGTCCTCAGACATTTACTAGCTGTACGATTTTGGGAAAGTCACTCGACCCTGTTTGCCTCAATCCTCTAGAGACCACTTTATATCTTTGCCAAGAAAACACTATTGGACAGTGTTGACATGTTATGATCAACAATATCACAAAGAGTTAGACAAGATTGAAAGACTGAACAACAACAACAATGTGCTATAACAAAAAAAAGACTTTTTTTAAAATTTAAAATTAAAAAATTAAAATAAAACCCCCATCTGTGCTTCACATCCATAATGAAAGACAATATGTTGCCTTCAGGATTGTCAGCTTAAGATTCATGACATCACAGTGACTAGAAAGCTCAATTTTCATCACTTTGTGGTAAAGGAAAAATTAAGCTGAACTAAATTTAGAAAATAAAATTATTTCATCTATATAATCTACATACTCAGGCCAAGTACCACAGGCTTTCCTAAATGAGAACAAATCTCTATACTTTTACAACATCATACGCCTTATTTACTTCTGCAGCTAATATGTGAAAATAGATAAGAAAATGACCATAAACAACAGTTAAAATGCTTTGTAATATCATTGTTTTAGAGCTGTACAGTATGCAAAAATAAATCAAAACAAAGAGTTCAATCTTATTAGTATTTATTGTGTTCTAGTTGGAGTTACTTAGAGTATATTTAGGTAACATATATAAGGAAGGACTCTGTCATGCTTTTACTAGAATTCATCCACAAACTTTTTTCCAAGAAAAATTTTGGAGACTTCAAGGGAGCAGAAGGCCTAAAAGAATTTCTAAAAGATTAACTTTTCAGGCTAGAAGAGAGCATATTAATACATTATAGTATATTCCAATGCTGTTCTTCTTCCTGGTGACCCCAGAGGCAGAGTGGCTTGTTGTTATATGAAGAATTATTCTTCTAATTGAGTTAAAATTAGAAATTTATCTTTTCTATCATCAAGGGTGCCAGTTGCCCCTGCTTAGCACAAAGGGGAATCCATAAAAAAATAAAGTCCTTTCAAGCAGTAACATTTACTTATGTTCTTAAATTTTGAGGTTTTATGTAAAGATTGTTTAAATTATTTTCATAAATCTAGAAGGTAATCACATCAAATCCTAAATTCTCAGAAATTCTAAATATTAAGTGGGTGCTCTTATTTATATTATAGATTCATTAAGTTTTTCTTCAGTATGCATTTTCTGGTGTTAATCTCTTGCTAAAATATCCCCCATACTTATTAAAAGAATAAGGTTTCCTTCCAGTATGAATCCTCTGATGTTGACCAAGATTTGGTCCCCCCGCTAAAAGTTTTCCCATGTTCATCATATTGAAATGGTGTCTCTCTCTGAGCATGAATTCTCCAATGTTCAGTTATTGCAGCACTTCATTTGAAAGCTTTACCACATGCATTACATTCATAGAGCATCTACTCAGTATGTATCCTCTCATGTTGCATAAGGGCTGATTGCTCAGTGAAGATTCTTCTACAATCTTTGCATTCATATGGTTTCTCATCTGTGTGAATTCTTTGATGATGTGTAAGCTGGATCCTCCAATTAAAGTCTTTCACCATTCTTTGCAGTTATAGAGTGTCTCTTCATTATGAATTTTTTGATGCTTAAAGGGAGATGTAGTATGAAGATTTCTCAACATTCTTTGAATTCAAAGTGCTTTTTAATTTCCCTAGGATAAATTATTTGATATGGAGTAAAAGATAATGCTTTCTCCTATTCGTTACACTGATAAGGTTTTTCCATTGGGAAGATTATTTGATATTTAATTAGGTCTTTAGTTAGTTGGAAGCTCTTTCTAATAGTACCACATTTGTGGAAAGAAACTATTGGTTGTAAATGAAAGACTGACTTGAGATCTCCACTTCATCCAAATTCATTATATTCCTAGACTCTTTCCTCAGGGCAAGATTTCTGGAGGATAACTGTCGTTGACCTCAAATGTTTTTATTTTACTGCTGCCTCTCTAATTATCTATCATATTTTACTGACTCTTAGTTCCAGGAACAATGTTTTGCTACTCTTTCTATTCCCACCAACTGAGATGATCTTTCTTCATGAATTTCCTTTTTCTTTTTCTTTTCTTTTTTTTTTTTTTTTTTTTAAAGTTGATTTCCTGGACTCAAACCTGGCAAATCTCACAGGTTTATCTAAATGAGACCAAATCCCTGTAGTTTTCTAGCATCACATCCCTATATAATTCCTCTGAGTATAATCCAGATGCTTCCACTCTTTCAGGATAAATTTCATAATCACATCTTTGAATGTCATCTGGATGTCAAGAAATCACTTGTCAGTTCTTCTATCCCTATCTTTTTCTTTTGTGGCTTCATTACTGGCACTTGGATCAGTGTTATATGGCAAGAAAATAATTGTAAGCAATTTGAGAAGGGGGCAATTTTTGACCTTTCTTTTCATCATCAGTATAGAGCACAATGCCTGGCAGTGTGGGTGCTAATTAATGCTAGTTTCAGACTGCAGTGTCCTATTGTTTACCCCTTCCTCAGCTTATAGATGAAGTGACTAGAAAGAGATATGAGCAAGTTAAGTGACTTGCACAGAATTAAGCAGCTATTTAGATGAAGACCAAGAATAGAACCAAGGTCAGCTGATTCCTAGAATCTGGATCATTAACACTCTCTCATTTTCCTCTTTTTAAGTTGAATTCAAATAGAAGTGACTCTGGGAAGAGTTACTATCTTGCTATTATTTGGTTATACTTAAAGTACTTTGGACTGTTGCAGAAGTAGAGAAAATAACTGCTTGGGTAGTTGAATAAAAGGATTGCCTTATGAGCTCATCAGATGAAGCTTCACTGAAAGCATCTTCAGTAACAACACAACAAGAAAAGAGGAATGAGGATCTCATCCTCCCACACAATTTTGCTCTCTTTTGCTATGCTGTTTTGTTTTGTTTTTCATTTTGTTTATTTTTTCTTTGCTATCATTTGAAAGCTTTTTTTTATTCTATGAAAGCTTAGAGATTACAAATTATCTGGTATGGGGGATCTATTTAAATATTATTTAAAAGTTTTTAGGGATCAATTATTTCTGGACACTTGTGGAAAACAATTTGGCCTATGGCCATAGTGTCAGCACAATTTAGTGGTAGAGTTTTCTAAAATATTTAAAGTCTTTTATGAAGTATGAGAATTTATTGTCTGTCAGTCCTTGAAAAATTGTGAGCTTCTGGCATATATTTCTAGCCACCAGGTCAGATCTTGTTAGATTTTCTATATGAGTTAAATGTTTACAGTCTGAAGTGATGAACTGTTATTTCTACATACACATAATTTCTATGCATAATCTAAATGATGATGATGATTATATTTGGTTAGAAATTTATAAGAAATATATGTGTTTTGAAATACAGAAAATATTAGAACAAATTGCTTAGGAAAGTTGCAGAATATCCTTTGGAATATATTTTTGAAAGCCATTATTCTATAAAAGTTTAAAAGAAAATCACTTTCTATAAAATGGAGAAACTGGAAATCTTTCTTAGGCTTTATTCTTTTTTATGGATACCATTTCCAGCTCCTGTAGAAGCACATCTTAGTCTGTGAATATCACAGCCCAAATGTGATAGCTTTATTTATTTGAAAGGGGAAATTTTCTCATAAAAATCATTGTCATATTCTGTTTGTTGTTTTCCTGCAAGGTTTAACCTGAAAGAACCTGAAGATTATTTTGCTTAATTGGGTCACCTTGTCAAGTTGTCTTTAAAATGGCTTCACCGTCTACTGATTCTCTGGTTTATGAGGCAATACTGCTCATGATCTTCTCTCCTATATAAACTTTTACAAACAATTTTATATTCAAAACCTGAAATGCATTTGGCTACCACTTGTGTCCACCTGGCCAAAAAAAAAAAAAAAAAAAAAAATTCAAGCATATATTTCAAGAGGGAAGTGCCCAGATAATTGATGAGAACAGGAGATTCATCAAAGTAATCAGATTGAATTGACAACTGGAGCTGGTAATAGCAGCCACGAAGTCAACTTGACCCAAATCAGCAAGGGATTGATCAATCTGCCAAGATACTATGCCATATGAGGTACTAGTCCAGTTGAATAAGGGAGGAACTCATTCTTTATCAACACTATGGTCAAAAGAAATTTGGTGGGGATTTCTTAAAGAGAAAAAAGACTCTAAGACCAGGAGTATGGAGGAATCCCATGTAATTGATTGCTTTTAGGTGTTACCTACTTTTCCCAGAGATCTGGTGAGGCTGTGGGAGGGAGAAAGGAAACCATAAATACCCACAGATTCTCACATGTACAAGGGAAGACGCCCTGTTTTCCAGTTTGCAATTTAATGATTTTCTATACCTCCTCATTGGAAAACCTTTTGTAGAAGCTAACTGAGAGGATTGAATGATATTTACAGTTCACTAGCCTGGGAATAAGAAGCTATAATCCCTCCCTTTAACCTCCAGAAGTAAGGTTTTTCCCCTCTGGGAACATAATTTACATAATTCTCTCTAGAGAGAAGGAGCTGGAAAGAGGGTGCTATGTAACAATGTCTCTCTTGCTCAACCATCTAATATATTTGTTATTTGTCCTTCATTCTCAAAATGGATCATAACATTGGGGAAGTGATGCCATGACATGCAAATGAATTGTATTTAAGGAGGGCAGGGCTGGGCAAGGTTACCTGACTCACTTTCCCTTCCAGAGCCATCTGGGTCCAGTGGCCATATTTAGATCAAGATGACTGAAAATGGCTCAGGATGAATGGGAAGACTTTGGCTTTTTTAAGCTGAGATAGTTAACAAACAGGTTTCAGTCCCACACCCATACAGTGATTAAGGCTAATTAACAAATGAGGCAAATAATCTTCTCTTTTACCTTGTCCAAAAAATAAAATCTAATTAAATAAATGAATGAATGAATCTAGGAGGGGAGTCCCCTCAGGATTTCTGAACAAAGCAAAAATGATTACTATATTCAATCTGACATTTTAAAGGCAACTAATATACTTAAAGAATCTACTTTACAGATATGTGTTGCACCCTAGGATCTTTAACTAGGATCTTAATGATCTTAATACAACTTTTCTGAAAAGATAGGGAGTTGACTGGTGAATTCTATTCCATGATGTCACACAGAGCAAGTGTTGATAATGGTGGGAATATTTCTATTCCCAATAGTTCTCTTCTTCTTATAAATCATCTGTGAGGTTTTTTTTTTTTTTTTTTTGCTCTTCTTTAAGTTTATAGGACTAAATGAAGTAGGAAAGTATTGATGAATACCACCCTGGCATCAGCATAATGGGTAATGCTAAGGAATCAATCAGCTCAATTGAAAAGAGAGGATAATAGGTTCTTTGGATACTGATCTTTAAATAACATTGGTATCCTATGTCTTGTTTGAATAAACCATTGTCCTCAAAATTATAAAAACAAAAAGAAGCAAAAATATTCATAAGTCTTTCAAGACACATATGTGGGTTCAAGTTAGTTTGTGTATGCTGTCTCTCCTACTCCTGGAGAGTTTTTCTCCCTTCTTGTGTTCTCAGCACAGTGGCTGGCACATCGTTGTTGCTGTTTACTCATTCAACTGTGTCCCACACTTTGTGATGCTGTAGATAATAACATAACAATATTATCCATGGGGTTTTCTTGGCAAAGATACTGGAGTGATTTGCCATTTTCTTCTTCATGAAAGATTGAGTCACAAAGCTAGTTAGTGTCTGTGGATGGATTTGAACTCAGGTTTTCCTGAATTCAAGCCCAGAGTCTATCCATTGGACCATCTAGGCACATAGTAGGCACTTGTTAAATGTTTATTTATTTACTAATGGATTGAAAAACTGGACATGATCTTATATCCTGTTTTTGACTCTTTCACCAGGCAAAGGTTAAGAGAATTAAAAAGTTCAAAAACACTAGGATAATAGAAATAGATACACTAGGATAATAGAAAAAGACATTAAATGATTTTATTAATTTGAAGAAACTTCCTCAATAATATACAAAACCCTCCATCTAAAACAAAGGTTCTGAGAGGGCCAAACCAAGACAGTGGAGTGAAGGTAAAGACTTGCCTGAGGTTTCCATAATTCCCCTCCAAACAAGATTAAAATACTATCTCAAATCTTATTCTGAAGCAACAGAAATCCACAAAAGGATGGAATAAAATAATTTTCCAGCCCAAAACAACTTAGAAGGAGTCAGGAAAGCTCTATCTCATTAAAGTGAGTGTGACAGGCCAGCAAAGGCTGTGCCCCAGCAAGTCAGCAATGGGCCATGGAGCCTACTGAATCTGAAGGGCCAGTGGTTTCTGGACCTCCCAGCTCACAAACAGGAAGGGGTCAGAAAACTGGTGAAAAGGAGATTACAGAGGACAAGGAGCAGGGCTCTGTTTCACTGCCCATACTTACTATAGGGTTGCAGTTCCAGGGTCAGATAAGTCCTTGGCCAAGCCTCTTTTGGTCTTTATTTGGGTCCTGATTGACTCAAATTGAATGTAAATACTAGTTATTTCTGTTTTGCTTTAAATAAATAAATATTTCTTTTGATTTTTTGGGACTAAGTGAAAGAGGAGATTCTTTGCCTTAATTGCTGCCAAGCCTAAATCCCTGAATTTAGCCTCAGACCTATGGAAGACCTGAGTTTAAAAAGGCCCAAGTCTCCCACTGCATCTAGGCCATCTTTTCCGTCCTCCTGATCTATCACTGGTCCTAGATGGCTCTGGAGGGAAATGTGAAACAAATATTCTTGCACTTAAATCCAATGCACTTGCATGTCACAGAATGACTCCCCCAAAACACACACACACACACACACACACACACACACACACACACACACACACACACACCATGGTTCTCTTCAAGAACGAAGGACAAACAACAACAAGGAGTATTAGCAAGAATGAGGGCCCTGGACATAGTTGCAAATCAGAAAATACTGCTTGGGATTCCAATAGACTTGGCATGGAAAATGCCTTCTGCATATAGAAAGAGAATCATGGAAACTGAAAGTGGATCAAAACATAGTATTTTTGTTTTTTGTATATTTGTTTTTTGTTTGCTTTTTTCTTACCCATGTTATTATTTTTTTTCTTTTTGCTCTGATTTTTCTAGCACAACATGACAAATGTGGAATTACGTTTAAAAGGATTGCACATTTTAACCTATATCAGATTGCTTGCTACTTTGGAGGGGGGTGGGTAAAGTGAGGAGGGAGAAATTTTGGAACACAAAGTCTTACAAAAATGAATGTTGAAAAGTATCTTTACACATATTTGAAAAAATAAAAAAAAATCATTGAGAAAAAAAAAATCATTGAGAAAAAAAGAGTCCTTGTGTTCACTCACAGACCACAACAAGCCAAGAGAGCATGACCTCAGTTCTGAAAACTTACAAACCCCCATAACTATCTCTGAAAACAGTTACACACTTATACAAAAAACTCTGAAACTTGGAATAAAGAACTGAATTAAATGTATAAGACTACAAATTATTCCTCAGTTGAAAAGTGGTCAAAGAATATGAACAGGTAATTTTCAGAAGAAGAAAGCAAAGCTATCAATAATCAGATAAAAATGCCCTAAATCACTGTTGCTTTGAGAAATGCAAATTAAAACAAGTCTAGGTATCACCTCATTCCCGTCAAATTGCCAAATATGAAAGAAAAGAGAAATGATAAATATTGGAGTAGATGTGGGAAAATTGGGTCACTAAAAGTGTTAGTAGAGATGACAACTGATCTAACTGAAGAGCAATTTGAAATGATATTCTTCAAGGTATATAAAATTGGGAATAACCTTTGATGCAAAAATATTACCATTAGGTCTATATTCCAAAAATTTTAAAAAAAGAACTTATATGTACAAAAGTATTTATAGCAGCTTTTTGTGTAGCCCATCTTATTTTATGATGAAAAATGCTATCTACCCCCAAAGAAAATGACTAATGGAGTGAAAATGCAAGTGGGAGTGTACTAAAAAGTTTTTACTTTTAAAGAAGGTACTATATAAAATGAATTATTTTTACTGTTGCTGTAGATTTGCTTTCAGACTAAAAGATGATCCTTATTTGGAGAAACATGCAGTGGGGAAAGCTATTGTGCTACCTGAACCTGGATACATCCTGTATAAATATTTCACTTGAATACAAAGTATCATATTGTTTATCAACATTTAGGTGATGAAGAGTAAATTGGAGGCTCTAAGCCGAGATGGATCAGCTCTTCTCCTTCTGGGTCTGATTAACCTTCCCCAAAGTAACCAAGGGAGGGTTAGGTAGCAAATGAATTCGCTACTCAAAGTCTTTATTGATAGTAAAGGGATAGACAGATATTTGGCCTCCAGGAAGGCCAAACTGCCTGGCAAGGGGATGCCAGTTGGCGGGCACAAGGCTGGTATGAACCGAGTGCGAGGATTCCATTTTTAGAACTTCCTTTTATACATAACTAGGGTCATAAAAACAACATTTGCACAGAGATGTTATCCAAGAGGTTCCGGAGATATTTGTAAATAAGACAGGAATTTCTCTTAATCATTTGTATCTCAAATTATCTCCTTTAACCTCTCCTCAGACAAGAATTTCCTGTTTATTATTTTTATCTTGAACGATCTCTTTTTTTTACCTTATCATAGGATCTCATAACAATTCTTTGATTTGTTTTGTGTTCCACATAGCACAATGCTGATAATATTAACAGGCACTTAAAGATGGTTGTACAATAAACTATTGATCTCTTCTGTTGGAAGGGATTAATTAATTGCATTAAGGGACAGAGAAAAATAAAACATTTTGTCAATCATTATTTCATTATAGGTCTTTTCTTATGCAGTTATTAAACTTGAAGTTTATAATTTTTAAAAATATTTTGAGCCCATTATTTGTATACAAATAGCTTCCACTGTAATCCTATTTATTTCATTGTATGTATTAAAAAAATATTATTCTGAGAAGGGATCCATAGGCATCATTAGATTGCCAGACGGTGTTTAAAAAAACGCTAACTTAGTGAGATGACCCCTCATGAGGAAGCATGATCAGTCAGGATCATAACTCTAGAGATCAAAATCAGTAACGATTAGAAGTTGTTGCAGAGAAGCTGCTTTTTCAGCACCTTTGTTATGATGGAGAGGCAAATCTTGATTCTTGAAGACTATGCAGAAAAAAAAAAATTTCTGACAGATTCTGCCATGCTAAAAAGATAGTGAATAATTACTAACAATTGCATGAGCCTGCTTTTCCAAAGACCAGCCTAGCTGGGAGCAGAGAGACTTGTTCTGAGCAGGCAAACCAATTACTAATGAATTCCTCAGCCATGGGAATCCATCACATAGAGAAAAATGCAAAATGGTACTTGGTCCTTCTTTTTCTGGAGTTATAATGGCAGACTGAGGGAAAAAGGGGGTCAGAGAGTTAGAACAATCACCATCTCTAAATGATAATTTGAGCACTACTCCTTTTCACAAATCAGCCTCAGTTCAATAAATGTTTATCACAAAGAAGTGCATGAATATGCAAAAGATGATCCTTGTCTCCATCAGTGAATGGATCAAGCCCTATAGAAACTAAATCATATGAAAGGTGACTTTCTTGATTTAAACTAGAAGACATAGAGAAGCTGAAGCTAAATGCAAGAATGACTCACAGGCCTACCCAGGAAAGGCAAAAAAAAGTTCGAAGAAATGGATTTGCGATGTAAACAAGAAATATCATTTCATAGAACAGTTGGCCATCTCGAATAGCAATGCTTATAAGCATATACAAAAAGGCCATCAGGAAATAATTGTAGCATATATGCTAATATTTTTCTCCCAAGAATGAAAATGTAGAGAAATTCTATGAGAACAAAGAGGAATTAGATCAAGATATAGTTTAATACTAGATTATTAAAGGCAAGGGTAAGAACAAAGGAACTCCAAATATATTGGAAAAGAGAGATTGTGAATAAGAAATCAGACAGGATAAAGATTTGTACAGTATACAGAAGTCTTATGGCTAAACTTCAAGAATACATTCAGTAAAGAATCAGCAGCATATAAAGGGTATGGTATTGATTGCTTTCTCAATGGATGGAATGAGGGGTTTCAGGAAAAGAGATAATCTAGAACTCAAAATTTAAAAAAAATTATATTAAAATGAATAAGGCTAAAATCTAAAAAAAACCAATAGTAGCAGTAAATTGCAAAAATCTAATAAATTTAATTATGATTATAGATATGAAATTTGCTGCTGATGAAGAAATAACTCCTAAATTAGCTGTTTGTGTACAATTGGATTATCAGTTTATTAGAGCAAAAATCAAATTAGTATGAAACTCAAAGAAAGTATAGTAATGAGAAAAAATATTTGGTGGCATTTGGACTTGTGGTTTCATTAGGAGATGCATAATTTAATATAGAATTTTAATTGATACAAATAAATTATCATAGTGAGAAGACCAAAGATGGCTAAAATGTAATTTAATCTACAGAGAAGTTAGTTACTTCCCACTTAATTAATCAGCAAGCATGAATTAAGCTTCTATTTTGTAAGAAGCACTGGAACACAATGACAAAAGTAAAACAATGTTTTTAAATAATTTAAATTCTAACAGAGGAGACAATAAAGAATATATACAAAAGGAACAAAAGATAGTTAGAGGTGACAAGGAGCCAGAAGTTGAGGGAGCTAAACCACAGAGATAAGGTGGTCAAGGGTAATGTATATTTAGATTATAAAGCTACCTGTAAAATCTTACGGAAAAGAATGATAGAAGACAATAAATCATGTTGCCTCACAGATGGCAAGAAAAAAAAAAAAAAACAACAACAAAACTATGCGGAGTAAAGCTTGTTTACAGAAAGCTTGGGGAAATATCCAACTAAACAAAGCCATCCCAAGATGAAAATGGAAGAAAACAAAGAAGAAAAATTTAAAAAAAAAAAGATTTTCAAAATTTTTTCTAACAAGTTCTTTTCATAATCAATGAGAAAGTAATTTATAGAACTTTGCTTATAGAAGTTTAAGGCATGCTTATGGAATAAGTGACAGTAAAAAGAATAAGTACAATAAAACAATAGACCAAATACACATAGAGGAGAACCACTCTGGATATGACAAACTGAGGGAATTAAGAGATTTGTTCATGAGGCATCTAAAAAAGGAGAAGATACCAAAAGCATGGGGAAAAAATCTTGAACCTCATTAATAACAAAAAATTGTTTGAGAGAATATTAACAATTGCTTACACATGTTTACTTTCTCATTCCTATCAAATTTTTATGAGAACAGTCTATGTATATACCAAAGATATCTTTGATTAGAGAACTCATGGTGAATTTCCAGGCTTTTTAAAGAAATATTCCCCAATAGGCAGCAGCTTTCTCATCACACTTTTTACTGAAAGCTATAGAAAATACAACTTTGCCTTGTTCTTGTTTGCTAACTTAAAGGCTATCTTCCAAAAAGAAATCTCTCATGAATTTCAAAATGATACAAAATTGCTTGAAAGATATAATAAGCAAAATAACCTTATTCACAATGAAGGAAAGATTTCCCCATCAAAGATGTTTGATATTAGGGATAGTCTACCTGTCAGATGTGGAAAAAATGAGATACTAAAGCATTATGTGGGTGGAGGAGTGAAATATGTCCAGAAGGCTTAAAACTGTGCATACCCTTTGATCCAGAAGCATCACTATTGGATCTGTATCCTAAAGAGATCATAATAAATGGAAAAGGACCCATATGTGCAAAAATGTGTGTAGCAGCTCTTTTTGTGGTGAAGAACTGGAAATTGAATGGATGCCCATCAATTGGGCAATGGATGAATAAGTTAAGATATATGACTGTAATGATATATTATTCTATAAGAAATGAGGAGCAGGATGATTTCAGAAAAGCCTAGAAAGACTTACATGAACTGACGCTGAGTGAAGTGAGCAGGACCAAGAGATCACTGTACACAAAAGTAGCAAGATTATGTGATGATGAATGGTGATGGACTTGGCTTTTTTCAATAATGCATTGATTCAAGGCAATTTAAATAAACTTGAGATGGAACATGTTATCTGCATCCAGAGAAAGAACCATTGAGACTGAATGTGGCTCAAAGGATAATATTTTCACCTTTTTTTTTGTTTGCTTTTGTGTATGTGTGTGGGTTCCCTCCTTTGGTCTGATTTTTCTTGCACAATATGGAAAATATGGAAATATATTTAAGAGGACTACACATGTTTAAATTTTATCAGATTGCTTGTCTTGGGAAAGGGGAGATAAGAAAGGCAGAGAGAAAAATTTGGAACACAAGGTCTTACAAAAATGAATGTTGAAAACTAATTTTTTATGTATTTGGAAAGATAAAATACTCTTGAAGGGAGAAAAAAATGTTAGCCATTGCCATAGAGGATTTTGAGAACAGAGATTCCTTGTAGTTGGTAAGATTTTTTTCTCTAATCCTCTTGTTTGTGTGTAGTATTTTGCTGAATACTTTAAGCTTTAGAAAACAGCAACACCTATTAAAGGAGTTATATAGCCACTCAAAAGAATTTAGCCTATCTTCACAGAAAAAAAACAAGTTAATGAAAAATGGCTGTAGTCTAGATAATGACAAGCAATTAAATGACGTTCACAATAGAACAGGAGAGTGAGCTGGATTCCTTTAGGGAAATTATAAAGTGTGATGCATTTTAAATAACTGAAAACTTCCTGAAACAGAAGTCAGTTTTTAAAATGCTAATATTTTTCAGTATTGGGTGGTTATGAAACATGGAACATTATAATCTTTTTAAAAAATTAAACTTTGCATAGAGGGTAATGGAGGGACATGTGGAAGGTGTCAGAAGACTACAACAGATAATAAACAAGAAATTATAAAGAAATGGAGGAAAAGATGTTATCAAAGAAATGTATAATTGAAAAGGGAGCTATTAAAATTATCCAAAGACTTATTAAACTCCTTAGACCCTTTGACCCTTTGACTACTAGATCTATTTCCAAAGATGATTAAGGAAAAAGAAAAAGAACCTGTATTCCAAAAATGTTTATAGCAAATTTGTGGTGGCAAATAATTGGAAATTGTAGATATGCCCATGAAATTGAGGAATGGTTTATGCTTGTGATGGAATATTACTGTGTTATAAAAATTGAGTAGCTCAATTATCTTGTTAGAAAAATACAGATAGGCTTTCATAAAATAATGGAGAACAAAATGAGCAGAATCAAGAGAACAATATAAACAGTAATAGCAATATTATTTTAAAAATAATTTTATGTGAATGTCATTTTGACTAGTATAAATGCCCAGAGTACAAAGGACATAAGAAGGAAGATATTATCTGCATCTAGAGAAACAACGGATACATAGAAGCACATGTAGAATGATTTTACACACATAAACATACATACCTACACATTTGTGTCTGATGGTAACCCCTTCTGGGGGGAGTAGGGAAGGGGAGGATGGGGGGAAAAAAGAAAAAAAAACAAATTTACATAACTTTATTATATATTTAAAAGGAATAGCAAGTTGTACATAATAGATATGCAGGTTCAAGTGCAATGAAATTTTTATTATGGATTTATTCCATAAATTAATATAATTTTAAAAATAAAATTTAATATATGCTAGACATGTAAGGAAAGTGAGGGAAAATTGATGTACACAGTATGAATATTCCACTAGAATCTTAGTGATGTTAAAAATAATGTTTTCAATATATTTGGTGCATTCTTTGTAGTTATCAAGTAGGTTGTTATGAACAAAAACTGAACAGGATGAGCAGGCATAGATGAGATGTAATGAGCACCACTGAATGAAATGTCCAAATTGTTGAGGCCATGGATCTATTTGATTAGTTATTGTTGTTGCTAAGTTGTTTCAGTTTTGTTTGACTCTCTGTCACACATTTAGAATTTTCTTGGCAAAGACACTGGAGTGGCTTACCATTTCCTTCTTCAGCTCATCTTTCAGATGAGGAAACTGAGAGAAATAGGGCTAAGAGAATTTGCAAAAGGTTCCACAGTTGGTAAGTGTCTAAAGCCAGATTTAAACTTAGTTCTTCCTAAATCTAGGGCCAGAGCTCTGTCACCTAATTACCCTGTTTGATTTCTTAGAACTGAATAAATGTAGAATAAAAGACTTCCTAAGGTAGTAGGTTCCCCTATATCTTAAGGAACAGAATTTGGATAACTAGTCATCATCAATATTGGAGAAGAGATTCCTATTGAAGAAAAAGTTGGACTAAATGGTCTATCTTGTCTGACAGTCAAGAAGACTTGAGTTCAAGCCCTACCTCTGATGGACATTGTCTGGGCAAATAATAAAATGTCTCAATGGCACAGGCAACTCTCTAAAACTAATTTTGTAATTAGTGTGTGTAATTACTCTAAGCCCTGCTTAGAGTAAGTGAGGTTAAAGCTAATTTCTATACTTCTAATATTGTAGTTGACAACTTATCAAGCATTTAATGAATATTCCATGATAAAACTAGAGGTGATCATTACTTTGTAATCGTGTTACTCATACTGACTGCTAATGAAAAGTGAATTATATGATATTAAAACTGTTGAAGTAAAGATTTTTCTAAATGAACCTTAACTCAAAGGTTGTATAAATATGCGTTTTATAGTATCATTTTACATGGACTACACCATAAAGGTCAATAACACCCCCAGAATAGGCATAAATTATATGCAGCTTAGCAATTAAATAGGAACACCTGTACTACATTGTGAACACAGTGGTTTTTTATGAATTCGGTTTTATTCAGCCTGACTTTCGTATTATAACCTTTAATTTCAAGAGAACTATTACCACCATTATTACACCCACTTTCAAATGCTTTTTTAAAAATGATAAATGTGTCTTTCAAAACTTTCACATTACAGGCACTTTTTGAGTAAAATTTTACAGTATGTTCAGTGCAGAAGTATGTTCAGAGAAAGTTGCTAAAGGCAAATCAAATCAGTAATTTTATAATTATATTTCAGATATTTCTTGACAAAGTTTTTCATAAATAAATCTCTCAGTGAAATAAGTGTTAACAAAAGTACATTTTGTTTTTCTAAATTAGGTACAAGAAAGTGCTTTGGTATATATTGTGAAAGCAGACAAATCCAATCTTCTCCTACTTAAAAGCATTTTCGGGGCTCATTCAGGAAATAAATTATAGACTAATAGATTACCATGATATTTTCATCCACTTTGTTTTTTCAAAGTGGATAATTAGAACCATCTCTTATTATTATATATTTCAATATAATGACTTCAGTGTCATCTGTGAAAAGGTACATTTAGAAAACTTCAAGATCAATAAAGAATACTTCTATCTGAACACTGAAAATATTATCTTTTATAAAACTGACAAATATCTTAAGTGAACATATTCCTGTATATATCCTTTTATAGCCCAGTATTCAGTGTATCACTTTACAGATGCCTGATAAAGAATTATCAGTCAAGTATACCTTTATTCATTAAGTATCTACTCTAAACTGGACCCTAGTAATACATATAAAAAGTGAGTCAGTTCCTGCTCTCAAGAAAAACATATTCTACAAATTCAAATAAGGAGAAATATCTTTGTCTATAATGGCTATGGCCATTAAACTAGTTTCAAATCTATCTTTGACAGTAAAACTGACCTCTCTGTTAGATTGGGAGATGGGGAGGAATACCTTGTAGCAACCACTTTAGGTTTGAGTATACTCTCCCTAAGGATTGAGGAAAGAAATGACATCTTAATGCCAACAATTTAAAATATTAGGATCTTATACTCCCTAAATCTGAGTTTTTCTTTGTTAGAAAAAATTTAAACAAAACCATATTTTTTTACTTGTGTTTTTACTAGAGAATTCTAAAGGAATATGCAGATTATTTTCATAAACATATTTCAGTGATAAGGAGTTACATGAATTAGTTGCTAATGGCAGCTGAATCGCAGTTTTGGAGACAAAAATACCATTTCATGGACTTTTGCTTCTTTTGAAATCTTGTGGGTTTTTGCTATAGCTCTAATCACAGAATTGTGAATTGACTGAGGGGAGGATGGGGAGGCATCTAGACTAATGTGAAACTTTGAGCTTTCTCTACCATTCACAAGTATTGGCTATCTAATATTTGCTTCAAGCATTATGTTGTTTAGAAATCTTCCCTTTGAACTAAAAACCCCATTTTCTTCCACCAATTGCCATATAACTTGATCTCAAAATCTTGTCACCATCTTTTTTTGCCTTTTCAAGACACTTAACAGATGATCAATGTCTTTCCCAATCTTTGCCCCATTATTCCTTTATCATTATTAAAATTTTTAACAGCATAGTTCAAAGCACAAAGTCCTGAACATGAAATTTAAAATCTTTGTCTCAGTTAGTATACAATCCTTAATGCCTATTCTTTGGCTATGGCCATTAAACTAGTTTCAAATCTACCTTTGACACTAAAACTCACTTCTCTGTTAGATTGGGAGATAGGGAGGAATACCTTGTAGCAACCACTTTAGGTTTGAGTATACTCTTCCTAGGGATTGAGGAAAGAATATGTTCCTCAAATGTTGGAGCAATATGTTTGTACTTCTTAATGTTTATGAGTTCTCAGCAAATTATCTCTTTGTAAAAGTTGATGCCAGTGGCTTAAATGATATTGAGGTGTTCATCATTAGCTCTTGCTATAGGGAAGGGATCAAAGCATAAGGATTTGACACTAGAGAAAATCACTACAACTATCAGGGATATAATCTGGGGGATACCCAGCCTAGCTCTGGGAACATACCTGATAATTTTCATGGGAGAGCAAATACCGAGCCTCATAGCATATGGGACCACATGTGGAATAAAGTTGGACTTCTTGCAATGGTGAAGATTCACAAGACAGATTCTTCATTTGTGATTTTTCATTTTTGAATAACCTAGTTTTGGGAATCCTTTGGAAAAATACTGACAGAAATGTTTTCTCTCTTACATTAAACTGTGGTTTTTAGAGTCGGTTTTCTAGTTTGTTTCCCTTATAAATTAGGCAGATTTTTTTGGAAACTTTTTTGGGGGAGTAGACTTTTTCATTTGTTGATATTTTTGAATATTTAAGAACTTATACTTGTTGAATTACTAAATCCTTTGTTGAAGGTAATATGAGAAGTATGCATTTTGTATCATTAACATTCTTATGCTTAAGTGATCAATATTAATATTTTTCTTTTTGTGTTTAAACAGACCTATACTGCTTGTCTTATCTTCAGATCCTTATACTCTGCAGGTCTACTTATTTTCCAGAGATAGTTTCTTCTTTAGGTATCTAGATGATGGTTCAACAGAAGTTGAACCAAGTTGGTTCAACCAAGAAGTTGGTTCAACCTCTTCTACTTAGCTTATACATAAAATCAAGATAATAACACTGCTAATCAAGGTTTCTATGAACAGATGTTTGTGACAGCATTATTAAAAGTCAAATGGTTGACAAATAAAGTCAAATGCATAATAAAATTTAACTTTCCTATGGATCAAGCTC
This sequence comes from Sminthopsis crassicaudata, assembly GCF_048593235.1. Taxonomy (NCBI): domain Eukaryota; kingdom Metazoa; phylum Chordata; class Mammalia; order Dasyuromorphia; family Dasyuridae; genus Sminthopsis; species Sminthopsis crassicaudata. The sequence goes on along the minus strand of NC_133617.1, from coordinate 555,780,495 downwards.
AGAATTTCAAAGCAAAAAATCTTCTTATGAACACAAGAAATCTGAGAACCTTCATCAGAGGAGAAAGAATCTATCTACTTCATTTTTCTTATTATTATATAGGGTTAGATTTATTCAGTATAACTCAATGGATTATATTATTTTGGAATCAACAAGCTAAGAATGATTTACTTTTAGCAGCTTTTTTAAAATAAATCTGAAACTATATAGGGATTCATGTAAAATTTTAAAATCACAGTAAAAACAATTTTAGAAATAATGAAATCATTCATCAGACATATAGAAAAGTAACAAAAACAAAGACTTTCTATCACAAGACCCAGCAAACAAATATTTGTCCTTTTTCAGATTAACTCCTGTCAAAGTGGAGAAAAAAATACTTAAATATAAAAAATTGACCTTATGTCAAAATATTATTTTGGGCAATAGCTCTCAGCATTACTAGGCATAATCTAATTTTACAAAATGTTTGTTGAGAGCGATTAACACAGTGAAAACTTAGCCTGTGTGAGTTCTCTCAGATTTTTTCCTGCTCCACTTCAGATGGGAATAATGAAAAATATTAAAATGCACTAAAGAGGAAAGGATGAGCACCAGAGGTCAGCAGTAAACACATATTTTGTAACTTAAGTTTGAGGGAATTCTTCGAATTTGCTGAAGTTCATTCATTAACTATAGTTCTATTAAATATGTCTGTTTTAAACACACATAGACAAAACAAATAATAAAATAAAATATCCTAAAGATATTAAACCAATAGGATTTCAACCAGACAAATTTTTACAAATTGGTATTTGAATACTGAATTGCAAAATAATAAATTAGCTGAAGTTTAAACTCCTCCCCCTTCCTAAAAACCTCTTATTTTAATGCAGAAATATTTAAAGGAGTTTTATGTGACTCTAAGGAAAAAAACTAGAATGTATTCCTATAAAATATTACATATAAAAAATAGGGAGGAATAATTCCTATTCTCTCATTTCATTGAAACCGACTGAATAAATCAAATGTGTCTTTTAAAAATTTTATCTATATTCATAAATAATTGAAAATTGTTTGTAATAATGTATTCTGGTATCCCACTGAGATAAGACCTTTACAATGGAATTTGAAGACATTTGAAGAAAATCTACCTTAGAGTCTTATCCTAACATCCCAACAAGTGTTGAAGATGTTTCTGAACTCTCAAAACCTTTGGTTAAGTAATGCAAGTAAATGTTTACTTAATCATAACTTGGAGTTAGTCCTGCCAAATTGTAAAATTTTTCTAGCTGACACTGAAGAATACTGGTAAGGGGAAAAAAAAAATCGGTCAATAGCTGTTAGTATTGTTTTTGTTTATCAACAGCCCTCATTTCAGAACAGCTAAGCCAAGAACAAGGAAGCTTCATTTTCATGAGCTCTTACATGTTTAGATTTGTTTAAATACTCTTTTTTATCTCACTGAATAATCTATATAGGTCTAACTATATAGATCATATTTCAAAATCTGCTCAATTTCTTGATGAAGCTTTCCTTCACTTGAAGAACATATTCTCTGTAGGAACCAGTACATTCTTATAGTATGAAGACAACCAACACAAAATTTACAACTCTATGTTTGAGGGGCAGTTGGATGGTGCAGTGGATAGAGTACCAACACTGGAGTTATTAGGACTTGAGTTCAAATCTGATCCTATACACTTTACATGTATAGCTTTGTGACCCTGGGCAAGTCACTTAACCCCAAATGTTTCACAAAGACAACTCTATGTTTAACATTTATTAAAACCAATACATGCCATAATAAATACATATGTATAATATGTAATATACCATATAACACACATATATATAACACAATATATACATATTTACTATATGTATATGTAATACATATGATGTATACATATTATAGTATATACATACTTACTATAATAAATATAAACATATTAAAAGCTAAAATACAAATAAATATCTACAGGCATATTTATGCATGTGCTAATCATACTTAGATTAAATAGTAATTTTCATAAGACTTTCATCTTTGCATTATGCTTTAATATTTGCTAAAATCTTCATATTTATAATCCTGTATCTTACAAGTATTACTATTTTATGGATAAGGAAACTGAGACTCAAGTTTTTTATTTACTTATGATTTTACAGATAAGTGCTAGAGGTTGAACTTGAACCCATGTGTCGTCTCTAAATTTAGTTGTTTTTTTTTTTTCCACTATGAATTTTTGGCATTTATTAGTCCTCTGTCCCTAATTAATTTGCAAACTTAAGATCAAGGACCATGTTAAAATGTGATCTCCAAAGAATCATGTGAACTATACAGAAGAAACAGTTTTCTTTAGTTAATAGAGTAGCACCCTTGCAGTTTAAAACTGATTCCTTCTGAGAAACCACATTCATTGACTTTCAGACTCATTAGGGCTTAATATATATAATAACATATTATTTTACCCTTGAGAGAAGAATTGAGCAGCAAGGCCTAGAATGATATCTGGCAAGCAGATGTACTAAGGAGTACTTCAAGATAAGATATTTTGGAGTCTCCTTTTATTATCTTAACCCTCACAGCAAGCAGGAGAAGAGAGTGGTTAGCTTTGCTCTCCTGCATTCCTGGACAACTTCGAACTCTTTCCTCTCCATATGAGTAAGAGGACAAAAGTTTCACTCCAATCCTAGTTGACAGCCAGAACAAGAGAAATCTTTGGCTCTGCTCTCTTTAAAGCCAGAAGGGCAGAGCTCTTTTTCTGTGCTACAATTTCTCTTGGCTCCTGCCAAGGAGCATCATAAGGCCTGTTGGTCAAAGAACTGATATTAATTGATAAACTATTGGTTCCCTTCTTTTCAGAAATTTTGTCTTTGGAAGATATTCTTATTAAATAAGAGTAATATAAATATACATATATATATATACACATATACATACACACATATATATATATATGTATATATACATATATATACACATATACATACACACACACACACACACACACACATATATATATATATATATATATATATATATATATATATATATATATATATGTTTGAGTTTGTATTAAATTTTGGGTTCTCCAATTGTTAATCAATCAATAAGCATTTAAGGTACCTACATGTCCATGTGTTTTAATGACAATTTTTCAGTCACTTATATGGGTGTGTGTGTGTGTGTGTGTGTGTGTACATGCATATATGTGAATATAAATGACAAATTTTCATATATACAAACATATATACATACACATATATGCACATAAACGCATATATATATATGGTTTGAATGTTCACTATTGAGTCTATGTGCTTGATAGTATTTATTAAACACCTCTCCTTAGGCAAAATAGTGTCTTTTATAAGTGGAATTCTGTTTCTTAGCATTCTATTGATCAATGTAAAGAAGATCCTGAGTACTTGGGATGTGACAATCCTGGTAAAATAAGGTAGAAGATTTGTTTGTAACATGTTATTTAGTCATTTTTCAGTAGTGTCCAATTCCTTGTGATCCCTTTTGAGGCTTTCTTGGTAAAGATAATGGAGTAGTTTGTAATTTCCTTCCCCAGATCATTTTACAGAAAAGGAAACAGAGGCAAATGAGGTGAAATAACTTACTCAGGGTCACAATTAGTAAATGTGTAAGGCCAGATTTGAACTACAGAAACAGTCTTTCCTGACTTCAGGCTCAGCACTGTATCCACTGAGTCACCCAGCAACATAAGATAATTAAACCTCTCTTCTTTCCTTTCATAATAATTTTTGAGAGGCAAAAGGACTCTTCTTGATAACTCTTTGGGAAATTTAGAATAAGAATTTAAAATGTGATTTTTAAAAACAGGATAGAAAACATGTATTTTGGATGACTTGGATAAAGGACAAATCAATTGTTAACCTCACATGGCTTTCCAGTTCTAGTAATTTTAATTCTAAAGAATGTCTAACATGACAGATGCTTAATAGTTAATAAATAATTCAGTTCTTTAATTTGACATTTCTAGGATCCAGTCCCCATATTATGCACTGGCATTTCCTTCATTGGTTTAAAATTTTCTTAATGTCACCTAAATCACCATCAATTTTGTTGTTTCTATAAGTAAATAACATTGACATGTAACAACTTTGCATTTGTTTGTATGTTGTATATCATTCACATTTAGAATTTGGTCTCCTTTAAATGGTATTAGTACTTAAGACTTATAAAAAGCAATCATGAAAAAACATATATTTTTCTTGAACCACTTATACATTGTTTGAAGTCAGTAGCTGCCTCTTAATGGCTACAAAGCAAATTAAGCCTTTTTTACTGAGTGAGCAGCAGGTATTCTTTCTCAGGAAGTAAGTGTTAAATAATAGAACAATCTGCACTGCATATATGACAGCAGATGTTTCTAATCTTTTAATTTCTTAGTTGACTTTGACATTCAGAGAAATTTTCTTTTGCTTTTTAACAGATATTTATTTTCTTTTAATTGAGTCCGATTTGTCAGCTCATCAACTAACATGCATATCTTAAAGAAAAAAGAATGAGAGGAATATCATAAAGCAATTATTAGCCTTTATCATTATGTTAGGAGATTAGTAAACCGCAAAGGTTACAAAAGGATGCTGCTACCCAAAAGATAATTAAATTAGCCTGTTGCATTGATTTTTATGTTTATCCTCATTTTGCAAATCCCAATTTTCTTCATTTGTTCTAATGGAAATCTCTTTGTAACTAGCTGTAAGATGATCAGGCTAAAATAATGGGGCTTTTATGAGGAATCATGAAAAATGAGGAAGGCTAAAGCAGAGAATCAAAAAAAAAAAAACCAAAAACCAAAACAAAAACACAACACCATCAATTACAATAATGAAAAGAATGCTAAAATTTAAGCCAAATGCTGAATTACTTTGATGATCATTCTTGACTTCAGAGAAGAGGTTGTCACCTCAGGTGTACAACATAAAAAAATACGCACTTTGGGAAGGTGGTTGGACTAAAAAGTATCTGAGTTCTACTTCAAATCTGAATTTCTGTGATTCTATTATTATACTTCCAGAAGTTATGGATCAGATATTTGTTCAGTTTGTTTGATTACATAAAATAGGTTGCATATGAACACAAAGAGTCTCCAGGATAGCTTCATAAAGAAGAAGTCATGTCATATTAATATAATTTCCTTTTTTTTTTTTGATAGTGTTACTAAACACGTAAATCCAGGAAATAACATAAATACATTTTATCTAGACTTTGACAAATCTTTTGATGAATTATCTTTTGCTATTCTTGTGGAAAAGATAGAAAGATTTGGGGCTAAAAAAAATAGTACAATTAGAAGACTTTAGAATTGATTGGATTCAAAGACTAAATATGATGGTTTGGTATCACCTTTATGCTTAACTCTTTGCTATTCAACATATTCACCAGAAGGTTGGGCAAGGGCACAGATAACATACTTATTGAATCTTCACGTGACACAAATCTAAGGGGGATATAGATAGATGGCTAACACAGTGGGATGATGAGAGTCATTGAATAAAGATCTTGAAAGGCTAGAGCATTGGAGTGAATCTAATGGGTCTGATTTCTTTCTTTCTCTTTCATTGATTCATTGATTCATTCATCCATCCATTCATCCATTCATCCAAAAGACATTTAATTGAATATTTACCATGGGCAAGGTAAGCACTTATGTAGAGAAAAGATATCCGCACTGTATCCTACGTATATTACAAGTAGGAAGGTGAGCTAGTCAAGTCACCTATTTTCTCTACATATTTATTTCCTTATCTATAAAATAAGGTAATATCTAAGAAAGGTTCTTACAATTCTAGCATTGCATGATTTTCCCACATAAGTATGAGATAGTAATGGAAATTTTGTTAGCTGGAAAACTAATAGATCTCTTTTTGGCTATTATTTTACTCCTATTAATTTCTGATGCTGTAAACTATTTTTTTGTAACTTGTTCATTAATAGTTTTATCTTAAATTCTATTTTTATAAAATTTTCAGTTGAAAGAAATTCACTACTGAAATTATGAATTTCCATTCAAATCTTTAAAAATTTATAATTATACATTATAAATTATATTTAAAGTAGTATTTTACAATAAAAAACATTTTATATACATCATCTCCCTTGTCCCTGAAAAATTCTATAATATAGGAAGCATAATAATTCTGAACTCCCTTTTACAAAACTTAGTCAAAGAAAAGTTAAGTAACTTGTTCAAAATCATACAATTGATTACTCACAGAATTGGAATAAAGACCTAGGATTCCAGTTTCTGAATTCAGGGCCTTTCATAGACTATGCTCTTTCTCTTCTACTGGCTTCTGCTAGATCGCAAATCTATAGTTTCTAATTTCAGGGTTTTATCTCTAAAAAATGGTTTCATGACAAAACAAGTGGAAAAGAGAAATTACTAAGTATAGAATAAAAAAAGATTTAAGAAATCATTAAAAATTTTAAAAAGAAATCACATATTTGTTAACATAAAGGGGATAGTCAAAATGAAGATATTGACAGTTCTTATTAATGTGGGCTGGAGAGATGAAGTGAAGCAATAATAAAGCTGTTATTTAGAAACCTTATATTGAAACATTGCCACAAGGGGCCAGATTCTATTTTCCCTGGTAATTTTTCTGGGCATCTCTGGAAGCTTCAGGATGAATTTTAGGGATAGAAGACAGAGACTGGACTTATGATTTCACTGACTTACAGACCTTCCAGGTAAGAAAACCTCCATTTACAAATGCATTTCTGCAACTTATCATTGTAGAGAGTTGCCTAAGGCACAGAGTTTAAAAGACTTTCAGAGATCATACAATCATTGTGTACAAAAAGGGGGATTTAAATTCAGATATTAGAGTCTTCCAGTCTACCATTCATTTCGACACATTATCTTTCCTGTTTTTTAAAGTACGAAAAAATAACAATCTTTAATTTACTAAACTTACCAGTTATCTACTGATACATAATACTGGTACTAAAGGTCTTTTCCTTTACACACATATCTGCAGTAACAGGCATACATATACAAATAAGTTGGAAATATGTACACATCATGAACTTCTGAAGCACTGGGAGAATGCAAATGCTTATATTTATTGAGATATTACCTCTTATATTAGGCATTCATTAATTTTCATACTCCTAAATAAATCTCTTAAGCTTTATACTACTAGTAAAAGACCCTACTTCCTTTTTGCTAAATTTCTGGATAGCAAATCTATAAATAATCAGAATTAAAGTCCTAAACAATAGCCAAAAGATATTAGAATGGAAGTCAACTCTCAAGTAATTCAATAAATCATAGAGTTGGAGTTTTAATGAATGATGGTTCCATTTACAGAAAAAGTGAGTCATTGTTATGCTAATGCATTTTAGTTACCATAGAGCCTTACAACACAATGTACCAAACGTCTCCTCACGCACACCTTCCTGTTATTTTTTTTTTTTCTTAGCCAGTAACAACATTCTTGAGAGGAAATCCAGTATATTTTGGAATTTTTCAAAATTATTTATGGGTTTATGTGCATTCGAGTCAATGCCAAATGTCCAACTCCTGAAATTCACATAAGGAGTTTTCTTCCTTTTCAAATAAAGATTTATTTTTGAATTTATTCTGCGGAGAAATCTTTGCTTTTTGTTTTCTTGGAAAAGATGAAAGCATACTCTTATTTCAAAGATTTCTATTCTTGGAGTCTACAGGATTTCCTAACAGTAAGCACTTAGTCATCACATTGGTTTTGGAAAACTCTTACATATTAACTAAATTAAACCAAATACATTTTGACCCCAAAGCTCTTTCTTAGTTTGAATTCCAGAATGTGATTGCAAAGGGGGCAAATTACAAAACAATTTCAAGTAATGCTTTCTAAGCTTTAAAACTGGAAGTTTTATACCTTTAATATATATCACTAGTTAACATCTGTATGTGTCACAGACATTTCTTGGCAGTCTGTGAAGATTATGAAGTCCTTTTTCAGAATATTATTTTAAATAATTTTTAAATAATAAATTCTGGTTGTAGGTTAGTGAAAATAAAGATGTTATTTTTCTCATCTATGTTCATAGAATCTTTTCATGGACTCATATGGGGGACACCAAGCTAAGAATACATCATTTATAATCTATCTTACTTAACTTCATAATTTCTTTTAAGTTTAACTATAATTTCTATGAAGATGACTGACAGATCTATATATTAAGTGCCAGGCTCTCTCTCTCAAGCCTCCAACCAGTCCAAGATCACTGACCTATCAAAGACATTTCAAACTGAATATGTCACAGACATCTTAAATTCAACATGTCTAAAACGGAACTCTTAATCTTTTTTCCTTAATCCTCTCTTTTTTTCAAACTTCCCTATTTCTGTTCTTCTAGTGTCTCAGGTTCATAATGTTGACATCTTCAAGTCCTCACTCTACCTTACCATATATATTCAATGAATTGCCATTTTTACTTTCACATCCTCTGGCATACAAGCCCATTTTTCCACCCGTAACTACCATTTTCATGCAGGATCTTGTTACCTGTTACTTAGATTAATGACAACATTTTCCCAATTATTCACCATATCAATTATTTTACCACTCCAGCTGTTACCTGAATAATTTTCCTTAAACTCCAAAATGATCAAGTGAGTGCCCCAGTTGACAAAATCCAATGGCTTTCCACTGACTCTAGAATAAAATATACCCTTCTTCCCCATAGCTTTAAAGTCCTATACAACTTGATCCCAACCTATCTTCCTAGTTTCAGTAAACTGTCCCCCCATCCTTCATTCTACAGTATAACAAAACTGGGCCTATCATCATTCTTCACTTATGAAACTCCATCTTTCACATTCTTGCCTTTACACTAGCTGTCCTCATTTCTAGAATGTACTTCCTCCTGGATTCTATTTTCAAGAGTTTTTCTCTTTCAAAAAGATGCAGCTCACACTCTATCTTCTACATAATGCCTTTCATTGTCCCCAGAACTCCAGCATCCTTTTTTTTTTTCCTTCAAATGATCTTGCCTTTAATTGTTTGATGTATTTCAATGTTTGTGTACATATACATACAATAATGCATACTTATGAGTTTTATATTTATCTTGTATACATTTTATATGTAATCATCCTCTCCATTACAATGCAAACTCATTCAAATAGGAATTGTTTCCTTCTTTGTATTTCCATTTCCAGTAACTAGAATAGTGCCAGACACATAGGAGACACTTAATAAATGCAACTTGCTTGCTTGATTCCTCATGTATATTGTATACCAAATCTTTACTAAATAAATTTGCTATAAACCTTTAAATGTCTTTTTTTGCATTCCTTTGTATACTGTGGCTGAGGAAGATACCTACAGAATTGAACATTTAATCTTATTCTAGTTTTGCTATTCTTCGGATTTTGTATAAATATTTCTCTTTCTGAGCTTTTAAAACTTGCATTAAATTCAGTCCATTCATTTTAATTTCCTAGTGCTCTTTTAAATTTTTTTCAAAATACCAATTAAGTGAAGAATATTTGTGAAAATATTTAAAACATACTTTAATGTAAAATATTAAAAATGAAAAAGCAAAGTAAAAAAACAGTGGGCATTCTTTCCCAGAAAAAACTTTCCCATATCACTCTTCCTGAGGAGGTTGGGATGTATCTTAAATCTTTGCTTCCTCCATCTGTTTCTCAATTCTGCAAAGGTAGAAAGTATGTAAGGATTAACCCTATAGAACAAATGCTGAACTACCAGTACTTGAATATGGTAGTAGCTCTCATAGCTGTCAGGAAAACTTGGTGCAGGCCTCAATGCACATCTTCTCTTTTAGACGTGATCATAGGAAGGATTGGTTGTTCAACATAACTGACTTTGGCAAATGTGCTTCTTACATTCAAGCTCCATCTAAAATACTGACAATTCTGCTAGCAGTCTATCCTGTATGGACTAGAAATTGGGTACCATAATCACCTTCTTTAATCCTTTTTTTTTTTACAATAAATAAATAATTCAAGCATAGAAGGATCTCTTTATGTTGTATATCCTATATGCTGTACCCAAGATAGGATTTTCAAAACACTCTCCCAATATGAATAGCTGTCTATCTCAAGTCTTGTGAGGAGAGAGAAATTCCTAAGTATAATATAAAATATGTAAATATGTAATATGATATGTAAATATTATACAAATTATTATACAAATAAATATGTAAAGCAAATATGTTATATAAAATATGTAAATCCCATTAACTAATGGAAAAACTAGAGCAGAGTGAGGCTTCAAATTATTCTATGGATCCCTAACAATTTAATATAGGATTAGACTCGCCTGTATCCAACTTTAAATTTTATGCAATGATGGTAAGTATTCCACACTTAACTCATAAGAACATTCTGCACAGGTTTTAACACCTTAATAACAATTATCTCAATTGCCTATGATAATTTCAATTGAGTTCAGTTACTCCTCAGGACATCATTCTGAGAAAGGCAACAATAGGATTAGAACTTTTAAATATTATAGTGATGTGATATTGCTACTATTAAATTTAATTTCAATGACATTGACAATTTAATGTTAAACTATATTAATTTAATGATTTGAATGCAGGATATATGTACTAAATACATCAAGTGTCTATTAAAATAATTCCCCAACTTCATACAAGGAAAGTTGGCAATATAAGTATCAATCAAGAATGATTTATTAAGTGCCTGCTATGTGCTAGGTACTGTTAAATGCTAGAAAAAAATAAAAACAAAGGTCAAATATCCCATTTTTTAATATTAGGAGTGGTATTTGTTATGTTTTTTTTTAATAGTTTTTATTTACCAGATATATGCATGGGTAATTTTACAACATTGACAATTGCCAAACTTTTTGTTATAATTTTTCCCCTCCTTCCCTCCCCCAGATGGCAGGTTGACCAATACATATTAAATATGTTAAAGTATAAATTAAATACAATATATGTATACATGTCCAAACAGTTATTTTGCTGTACAAAAGCAATCGGACTTTGAAATAGTGTACAATTAGCCTGTGAAGGAAATCCAAAATGCAGGCGGACTAAATTAGAGGGATTGGTAATTCTATGTAGAGGTTCATAATCATCTCCTAGAGTTTTTTTGCTGGGTGTAGCTGGTTCAGTTCATTATTGCTCTATTGGAACTGCAAATACCCTATGTTTTAAAGGATCTTATAGCTATTGGGAGAGACAACTTTGTATGAGATATATTTTATAAAGAAAAATTATGCCTGAATTCAAAATGTCTATAGCAGAAATCTGTAATTTCATCATTAATGGCATTCAGTGAGATCTTTCTGGATATAAAAAATACTATTTTAATAATATAACAAGTTTTAGACCATTCAATTGTCTATCCATGTAGTTATTTATTAATAATTATGGTAATGTGACTTATACTTAAGGGATTGTCTAATAAATATGTATCAAGTTGTGCTATCATGGATTCTACATCACTATAATAAACCCTTTGGGAATATATTTCTGCTATCAACTTTCAGAAAGCAGATCAGAAGCCATTTGAATAACATCTCTGCCTGCCTTTCATTTAAAAGGCTTAAAAACCAAATGTTTCACTTTCACAGCAACTTCATCACCAACACTTGCTCTGTTGGCACTAGGTAATAGATTCCTGAAATCTTCATATTTTAGTTAGATTATCTTTGTCTCCCAAATTCTAAAGTGTTTCAAGTCCAAATGAAATAGACCTCAAAACTGTGAAAAAAAATTCCAAACATGTATTTTTCAAGGACACTGACAAAGGATATTGAATTCCCTTAAATATTTCCATAGAAATTTCTATGTATGACTTTTTCTTTTAAAAAAAATCCCAACCCCCAAATTTTAAAAATTACTAACAAAATAAGTGGAATATCTTGTCTTCTGGGACCTAATTACAAACAAAACAAATGTGAAAGTATTCAGTAAATGTAGCTATGATTTAGATCAGCAACATTTAGTATACAACAAGAGAAAAGACACTAGGGTCTTGTGGGGCCAAAAGTGTGAGCTGCCTTGATCACCTCTGACTTTGTCTTGAACAAGTGTAAAATCTATTTAAAGTGAGACATTACTGTTTACAATGTGCTTTATTCCCAACAGCCCTGTGAAGTAAATAATGCATGTGTTATACCTTCATATTATAGCAGAGGAAACTGAAAAGAACAGAGACTAATGAAATTGCCCAGATTCACAGAGATTAAATATATCAAAGTCAGGACTTCACAGTTCTGACTCCAAACACTGTATGATAGGATAATAGATTTAAAACTATAAAAGACCTTAGTGATCACATAGAACAACATGCATTTGTACAAATATTGGACAAAAATGGAAACTTTTAAGAAGCAGAACTGAGATATGTATAGATTTTACATATATTACATCTCCATGATACCATGATAAGAGAGCTTTGGATTCTTGTACATTTGTTCTCTATATTTCATATATAGAGAGGGGAGGAATTGATGAGAATACCCCTAATCAACTGATACTGTCTTCTTGAAGAAATCACAGAAAGTGCAAGGAACAGAGATAAAAGATTCTGATTATTTTTTTTCAAAATATATACATGGATAATTTTCAACATTCACCCCTACAAAACTGTGTATTCTAACTTTTTCCTTTCCTTCTCTCTACCCTCTCCCCAAGTCGGCAAGTGATCCAATATATGTAAAACATGTGCAATTTCTCTATACATATTTCCACAAATATCATGGTGTACAAGAAAAATCAGATCAAAAAGGGAAAAAATGAGAAAGAAAACAAAATGCAAACAAACAACAACAAAAAAGTGAAAATGCTATGTTGTGGTCCACACTCAGTTCCTACAGTGCTGTCTCTGCCTGCAGATGGCTCTCTTCATCACAAGACCACTGGAACTGACCTGAATCATCTCATTGTTGACAAGAACCATGTCCATCCGAATTGATCATTGTACAAAATGATTCTGATTCTTTACCTGAAGTGCAAACTTGGTCAATCCTTGGTCAGTCAGGTTTAAGGAAATTCTCCCTGATGGAATGAGAGGGCAGAGAACCCAAGCTTCAGTTATGCCCTTTGTGACCATTTCAAAATAGGGATACTCTCTCTTGAGAGTCCTTGACAGGCAAGCCAGAGAACTCTGAAGAGTATGACATCTAATAGTGGAAAAGAAAGTTGTCTATGAAAAATTCTCCATGACCTTTTCCCATTCTACATCAACCAGAGAAGAACAGGGATAGGGGTGTGTGTGTGTGCAAGAGATAGGACAATCAAGGAGGGCATTTCTATCCCTTCACCTTTCTAACTAGCCATGTCATTTTGCAGCAGATTTATTTATCCATTAGAAGACTGCTTCTTTGAACAGAGAAAAAAATAAAAATAAAAAAAAGTTACAAAAAGAGGCAGCCTTAAGAATTGCAATTTTTGGCATGGGGAAAATAGGCAGCTTACACATTCAAGAAAAAAACATCCCTGTTATCAAGGAGCCAAGGAGGCCTTGGGAAGAGGAAGAGGCCCAAGGAGGCCAAATGAGAGACCTGCTGCAGCTAGAGAGACCAGCAAAAGAATTCTACAAATGGAGAAGGGACATCAGGACCTTTCAGTGCTATAAGTGTGAACAATGAGATTTATAGTCATCAGTATTAGAGCGTTGATCACTTTTTCCTTATTTGTGCCTCTCTATCAACACATATATCCTAACTAATGAAGGATACTGTGTATAGTTGTAAAAATATGTAATATTTACATTGGGATTTGGCTTTCTACCTAATTTTACATTTATAGCTATTTCTAGTTAATTTTTTACAAAGTCATGGAGGGTTTGAGATCTTCATTGGTAGAGGGAATACCCTGTCCTCTCTCATACATAAATTCATGGATTTTGTTAGCAACTACACTGCTTGCGAACATCTTTAGATCTAAGTTCGCATGCAGTGTAGTTGTTAACAAAATCCACGAATTTATGGATTCCTTTCCCAGGATAAAGGGGAAAGCTGAGACAGAATCTGCCTTGTATTCACATCTCATCAGTACACTGTGTCCCTCTGACTGGACCCTTTATGTAGAGTTTAGGATCATACACTCCAGTGAGGGGGACTGACTCAGCACAGTCTCATCCACATTTCTCACCAGCTACACTGCCTTGAAACTTCTTTGCCCCTAAACAGTTTTCTCATTCCCTTCCCTTTCCAGTTCTTTCCACTTCATCTGTGGGTTTCAGTTTCTTTTTGTTGTGTTCTACCAATAATTGTAGGCTTCTTAAAAACAGGAATTGTCTTTTTAAAATTTTCACTTATAATAACCCTACTGTTTAGCATAGTATCTGGAACACAGTAGGCACTTAATAAATGCTTACTGACTGATTCACACTGCATTTTTCAAAGGCAGGGGATAGAATCAATGCTACCACTAACTTGTTCAATTCTGGAAACAATTTTTTCAAGGTGATAATTTAAATATCTCAGGAATTATCTTCAAAATATCTCTTCTAGTTCTTTCAAAAGTTAATAGCAAACTCAAAGCTCTCTAATAAATTCCTCACAGAGGAATATAAGATTATAAAAGGAATAAGATTAAATAATTAAACTCTGTCTCAGACTCCTTCCAGATGGAAGTTACAATTCTTAATCTTTCACACATCATGACACAGGTAACTAAATCTTTTCCCTCAGGAAATATCATTTTAAACTTAATACCATTATATAAGATATATTATACATACTATAATATATACTATAATAATAATATTTCTCATAGTATTTACAGAGACTCTTTCTGCTTTTATCGCAAACTGTCAATTCCCCCAAGATTCTCTGGGTTCAGCATCAATATCAACAATCTCTGTAGGCCAGGCTATTTAAACTTGTGTTACACAAATAAATGTATAACTCAACATGTCTAAAACTTAATTCATTATTTTCCCCTCTAAATCCTCCCATCTTCCAAACTTCCAATTCCTGACAAGTGTACAATCAACCTGCTTCTCTTGCTTTGCAATCTTATCATTCCCTCCACCAAAACTTGTCACAGTCACCAAAGCTTGTTATTTCTATCTTTACAAGATGTTTCACATCCACCCCTCTTTTTCTACTCACATACTAGTTCAGGCTCTTATAACTTTTTGCTTAGATTGTTCAATAACCTTCCCATTTGTTTACCTGCCCCAGATTTCTTTCTTCCAATTCAAACTTATATAAGGCTGCAAACTAATTCTCTTTAAGCAAAGATCTGAACACATCTCATAGTACCTAGGATAACATAGAACATCTTCTGTTTAGCTTTAACCTTACACCTTGCTTCAATGTGTCTTTTAATCCTTATCAAACATTACTCCCCTTCTGCAATCTAAAAAAGAACTTTCTTTCTCCTCACTCTCACCTTTAGCTGAAATAGCAAGGCACCTTAAGGGACAGAGAGGAGGCAACATGTACTAGGCAAGTCAAATTACCATTACCATCTTGACTAACATCCTGTCTCATATGCTGATGGAGAAAACCTAGGAGTCTGAACTCAAGAATCTTAGAAACAGTAATGCTTCCAGGACTGTGGCTATAGCTATCACCCTGGGAAGCAACCCCTATAGAGATGCAGCCTGGCATCTCTTCCACAGATGCTCCAGACACAGCTATTGCACACCCAGAAAAGAAAATTCTTGCCACCTAAGTCTTTTACCCTGTCAAATGATTCGGCACCTAGAATTATATGAGTTCATCAGTGAAAATGACAAAGCAGAAATCTATTTTGATCATGTACCCTAAGTATTAAAGGAATGATGTACCCTGAGGACCTTTCTATCTAACTTGCAGTTGAAATCTTTCATAGGAATTATCTCCTCTGTTAGAATGGGGACTTCCTTGAGATCAGGAGCTGTCTTTTCACAGTGCTTTGTGCACAGTCCTTAATAAATGCTTCATTCATTCATTTCCCACATAAGACAAATCAACTTCCATCTCTGTGCCTCTGAACAAAGCACTGCCCATTATTGGAATGTGTTCCCTATTGACGTCTACACTTCTCTTCCTTTAAGAGGCAGTTCAGAAGATGTTTTAAATCACTATTGATCAGAGAAATGCAAATTAAGACAACTCTGAGGTACCACTACACACTTCTCAGATTGGCTAAGATGACAGGAAAAGATAGTGACAAATGTTGGAGGGGATGTGAGAAAATTGGGATACTGATGTATTTTTGGTGGAGTTGTGAATGGATCCAACCATTCTGGAGAGCAATTTGGAACTATGCCCAAAGGGCTATCAAACTGTGCATAGTCTTTGATCCAGCAGTGGTTCTCCTGGGCTTATATGGTAAAGAGATCATAAAGGAGGGAAAAGGAACCACATGTACAAAAATGTTTCTAGAATCCCTTTTTGTAGTGGCAAGGAACTGGAAAGTGAGTGCATACCCATCAGTTGGAGAATGGCTGAAAAAGTTATGATATATGGATGTTATGGAATATTATTGTTCTATAAGAAATGACCAGCAGGATAATTTCAGAAAGGCCTGGAGAGACTTACATGAACTGATGCTAAGTGAAATGAGCAGAACCAGAGATCATTGTACATGACAACAACAAAATTTTATGATGATTAATTCTGACGGATGTGGCTCTCTTCAGCAATGAGATGATGAGTCTAGTTCCAATGATCTTGTGATGAAGAGAGCCATCTACACCCAGAGAAAGGACTATGGGAACTGAGTGTGGATCAAAACATAACATTCTCACTCTTTTTGTTGTTGTTCACTTGCATTTTGTGTTCTTTCTCATTTTCTTTCCTTTTTGATCTGATTTTTCTTATGCAGAAAGATAATTGTATAAATATGTTTACATATATTGGATTCAACATATACTTTAACATGCATAACACGTATTGCATTGCTTGCCATGTAGAGGACGGAATAGGAGGAAGGAATGGAAAATTTGGAACACAAGGCTATGCAAGGGTCAATGTTGAAAAATTATCTATGCATATGTTTTGAAAATAAAAAGCTTTTGGAAAAAAAAAGATGCAGTTCTGCATGAAGTTTCCTGGATTCTCTTAACTGCTAGTGTCAAATCCTCTCAAATTATCTTGTTTTTAATTACTCTGTATATATTAATTTCTTATTTTCACTATCCATATTTTACATGTACTTGTCTTCCTCATTAGAATAAAAACTCATTGAGAAAAGAGACTATCACATCCTTTGTACTTTAGCCACTAAATCTAGAGCAATGTCTGGCACATAAAAGGCAATTAAATATGTTTGCATTTAATTGATCGACAGGAACTGAATTAGTATAAAAGAAACCAATCCCAGAGATAAAAGAGATGACTCAAAAGGGAAAGAGGGATATGATTTTAAAATACAAAAAAAATGACAGGAAAGAAATAAATGCAGGAAAACAAAATCCAACAATTTGTTTCATACAAGAAAAAAATATATATCCCCCAAATAGAGACACACATAGAATAAAAATCAGAGGAACAAGATTTTCAAAAAATCAGGTAATTTTGTATAAAAAAAGTATTATTAATCAATTGGCTATAAGCTCCAACCTTGCTTTAAAAAGACCACTGAAATTGCTTTATACCCCAAATTCTCTTTCTGTCTCTCTCTGTCTCTGTCTCTTTCTCTGTCTGTCTGTCTGTCTCTCTTTCCCCCTCCCTTCCTCCCTCCATCCTTAGTTTGAAAAGACTTTAATAAAAAATAGTGATATACTTTATAACTTTATCAAATAATGTCAACATTTATGATGTCAAGATAAATACTTAAATATGTGATGCTTAAAGGAATCATGGACAATGAAACAATATCATTATCAAATGTAAATGTACCAAATAGAATGAAACCTAAATTAATAATGCAAATGTTAACTAAATTCAATATAACTAATTATGCTATTAGGACACATTTATGTTATCTCAGAGGTACATGCATCTAAAAGAAAAAAGAAAATACAAAACAGAAGATTGATATCTGAATAGGGATGTCAGAGAATATGCATATTTCTAAGAATTGCATAGTATCTTTTAAAATGAGGAGATAACATGCTATACATAACATAAAGCTTATGAATACATATAAAAAACAGATATTTTAAACATGGCATTTATAGACCACAAAACAATTAAAACACAGAGAACAGAAAAAAGAAATAGATCTGAATGAAGACTGAATATCCCAAATAATAAGCATAGCGAAGAAAAAAAGTAGATACAATGAATATTATATAAGAGATAATGATAACAATGAGACAATATATCACATTTTTATTTGCAGCTGAAGCAGACCTGGTAGAGGGGAAAGTTAATCTCTGAAAATACACAATAAAATAAAGAGGAATAATAATTTCAACATTCAATATTTTAAAAATAAAAATCAACAATAATCAATAATGATATTATTGATAATGATGATAATTTTTATATAGCACTTTAATGTTTTTTAAAAGTACTTTGTAAATAATATCTCACTTTGTCCACAAAAATTATGTTATTAATTTTATTTTACAGATGACGAAAGTGACGTATTTAGAAAGACGTAATTTGACAAGGGTTACTCAGCTAGTAAATGGAGGCTAGACTTGAACTCAAATCTATTTCCCTAGCTCTAGATCTAATATCTTATCAGCTTATTATCCATGAAATAAGCACTAAAGAAATAATTTTGGAAGGATTGGGAAGATGCCGAAATAGGTTGGTGGAAGGAAGGAAGGAAGGAAGGAAGGGAAGGAAGGATGCTGGGGAAGAAAACAATTGAATCTGATCTAAATTTTAAAAAAATAGATTTTATCTAGTTTTATGGGCAATTAATATCCATACTACAAAATTATTATCATTAAATAAGAAACAAAGAATTCTAACAAAAATCTTTTATGGAAAAAAATTGGTTCTAATGGCTAAACCAAAAGAATAAAGTAGAGAAACTGATCTATTTCACTAATCAGGTAATTTTTTGAAATTATCAAAAGACTAGAGCAATATATAGAAAAAATATTATTCACAATAAGTTGATCTATACCAAAGATGCAAGAATGGTAAAATATTATGAAAAATAAGCATAATTACTTATATTCAAAAGAAAAACCAAATATTTACATCAATATGTACAGGCAAAACTTTTGACAATGCAGTATTTATTGATGCAAAAAACTCTAGAAAACAAAGGTATGGGATGAATTTTTTAGTATGACCAAAACCATATAACTAAAATTTAAAAAAAAAAGCTAGTATTATTTGCAGTCAGGAATCATTCACTAGAAACACTCCCAATAAATACAGAATTAAAGTAAGGAAGCTCTTTTTTCAGATTATTATTTTAATAGGAAGAATAGGATTAAGATAAGAGAGAAAAAATTAAAGGTATAATAAAAAATTCTTATTTAGAAATCACAAGATAATTACAGATTACCTCAGAATCAGAAAATGAAAATAAGACAAATATTTGCTTCACAAAGGGAAAATTATATAGTAACTTTATGGAAAATGACTGGTATTTCAGTTTAGTAATGACAAAAAGGAAGAAGAAATTATAGATCTTTATGTAACAAAAATAGGCAGATACATGTTGAAACAGCTTGAAATAGACAAAATATATTAGAATAAGTCTATCAAGATGCACTGAAGCCACAGAAATAGTCATGTGTAAAACAAAAAAGAAATATTACAGAAACAAAATATAACAAATAATTGGAAAGATAAATATTAATTTATGTTTGGGTAAAGCCAATACAATAAAAATTTATGCTACTTAATTTATAGCTTTAGTGTTATATCTAAGTCAAACTACAAAGAGAAGACATATACTTTATAGAATCAATCAAAATAAATGCCAAATTGATTGGAGGGGAAAAAAGATCTGATACCTTAAAGGAAATAACAGGGGGGGAAAGGCATAAAGGGGAGTAGGGGAATGGCACTTTCAGACTTCACTTTATAGAATTATACTTTATAGTATAAATCAGATATTAAAACTATTAGTTACTTGTTAAAAACATAACATTTAATCAACAGATCAGACTAAATAAGAAAAACTTGGAAACAATTCAATTCACTAGCCCAGTGTTTTGAAAACTTGAAGAATAAATTGTTCAGGGAAAGGACTTTATTTGACATGAATGACTAAAGAAAATAGAATAGAGTTTAGCAAGAAATTGAGTTAGGCCAGCTTATTTTACCATGTACCATAATAATTCCCAAATGGCAATATGACATTAATTATAAAAGGTCACAGTTTTTAAAAATAGAGAATGAAATAAGACATTTTTTCACAATTATGGCTAGAGGAAGAATTCTTAACTTACATGGGACAGAAGTGATTATAAAGGAAAAAATAAAATTTTGATTGTATAAAAATGAAGAGCTTTTTCTCCAAATAAAATCAATTCAGCTAGGAAAAGAAGAGAAATTGTCATTTGATATAGATGGAACATCTTTGCATCAAATTTTTCTGATGAAGTTCTAATAAACAATATACAATTAGTTAACATCAATAGCTAAAATTTTTATAGTGCTATAAGGTTTATGGAGCATTTTACATCATGTTATGTCATTTTTTTCTTATCTGTTAACAGAAACATAAAAGACAAAGAACTGATCCTGAAAAAATAGTCAGGTTTAAAGAAAAGTTTTTTAAAGGAATATTAAAATACTAAAAATATCTCATGTTATGTAATTTTTTCTTATCTGTTAACAGAAACATAAAAGACAAAGAACTGATCCTGAAAAAATAGTCAGGTTTAAAGAAAAGTTTTTAAAGGAATATTAAAATACTAAAAAAAAATATGAAATTTGCAAATGCACAATGAAACAGTTCTAAGGTTTCACCTCACAGCTAGTAAGTTGGCAAAGATGACAAAAGAGAGAAAATATTCATGTTGGAGGTCCTGTGAGAAGACATGCTAATAAATTCATTATTTGGATAGAGTTATGAGGTTGTTGGAGCTAAGACTTAGTCTAACAGTTATAGAAAACAATTTGGAATTATGTGAGGAAAAATAATCCACTCACATCCTTTAAATATCTCTAATTATGAAAATATTCATAACAATATTTTTGCGGCATAAGATTAAAAACCAAATGGTCACTGGTTGAATGAAAAACAGCTCAATAAATTGTAGTCTTTGAATATTATTGCCATATAAGAATTAATAATTTAAGGGAATCAGAGAAAGAGGACAAGATTTATATGAACTCATATAGAGCAAAGTAAGACAAAAGAAGAAAACAATATAAAAAATAAGTTTTTTTTTTGAAGGGTTCTAATCCTAAATTCAAATGCATATGGAATTTCTAGACCACTTACTCTTATTAAACTGGTCATATGAAGCAATAATAAATTGAGTTGGATAAAGAGAGAAATAAGATAATAGGTAGGGAGCAGTTACAAGTTAACTTGTCCATTGTATTCTGAGTGAAGTTTATATTCTGTGTAGCAGGACAAGCTTAGATAATATTCCCATTTACTTAGTTATGCACTGAAACTTGAAGTGAGTAGTTAGTTGATAGTTCTGGCAATCATGTGTCAAGTCATTTGGTAAAAGTGATTATTGTTTCTAATTGTTTTAGATGTTGGTGTAAACTACTTATAGATTCATCACCCCCCCCCCCCAGGCTGGGGTTAAGTGACTTGCCCAGGGTCACACAGCTAGGAAGTGTTAAGTGTCTAAGATCAGATTTGAACTTGGGTCCTCCTGAATTCAGGGCTGGTGCTCTATCCACTGCGCCACCTAGCTGCCCCAAAGATTACTATTTTTACTTAACAAACATACTAGGGATTAGCTCCAAGTCTAATCAGATATTGTACAACAACTGATTAACATCAATTCTAAGAACTGTATTACACAGCATACAACTAACCAGAAACTTGGAATTTGGATAAAGGTGAGCCCAAACTAAGAGCAGCTAAGTGATGATTCCCAACTCACGCATAACCTAAATGACTTTTTGCTCTTAACTTATAGGAAACTGAAATTTAACTTTTATCTTCCAGTCTTAAAGACTGACACTTATGCAAGACTCCCCAAAAGAGGCTCAGAATATGAAGTTTCTCTTAAAAAGCATTTAACTATGAAAAGTATTCTTTGCCTATCTGAAAGCAATCATTCTTTTTTGCCAAGATAACTTCTTGTGACTGCCAAATACTGATGCTTTACTTGTGAATAGGAAAAGAAAGGTAGTGAAGGAAGGGAGGAAAGGAGGGCAGAAAGGGTGAAGAAAGGAGGGAGGAAAAAGGAAAAAAAGAGAGATAGAAGGGGAAAGAAAAAAGAGAAAGAGAAAAACAGAGGGAGGAAAGGAAGAGAAAAAGGAAGAGACAGAGCTATTGTATTAAAACAAAAACAATGGCCTCAAAGAAAATTGCTGATCAGAGGGAAGAAAAATGTAGTAAACTAACTATTACTTAATGATAACAAAGTGTTCATCCACTGCCAAATGTTAAACTTGTTTTAATGAAAAAATCTGTCAAAGTGATGGATTAGAATGGGATTTTTTCTATAAAAGAAAATGAGGCTAAAATCAAAGTGAATATTTGTGAGTTCTCAAAATGATGAAAAACATTTTTTAAGTTGAAGAAGATAGAATTTTTATATAAAGTAACCAAAATTTTTTGACAAACCAGAAGGCAGGAAATTATTAAGAAAATATTAATAATATTTTTAAAACCTAGGAATACAACATTTCACTTGAGATCCATTTCTTGGATTCATATTGAGACTTCTTCCCAGAAAATCTAAATCAGTGATAAATATGGGGAATGAGTCCATCAAGAAATTTCCACAAAAGAAAATTAGAACTAAAACAAGCTGTCCCAGCTGAAAAAGAGTGTTTCACAGACAAAATACAATAGCAAATCATCAATAGTTGCAACTAAGAGGAATTGAATGAGAAAAACTGTACTAAGCAAAAAAAAGTATATTTTCAAAGATTATTATTCCCATGAAAGTTGTGGATAATAGATAAAATGCAAAGATATATAAATCAACATACAAAATAATATACGATACATCTATTTTATGGATATATTGGGGAAAAGCACGGGATTTTTTTTTTACAATATGATATAAATAAAAAAAAAAACCTATAAAATAAAACCAAACTCTATGCAATTATAATGCCCAATCCTAGACCTAAAGAAAGCATGAGGAACTTTATCATTCTCTTTTTGTTGGAAGAGAGAAGGTGATGGATGAGGAAAGGTACATCCATTATCAAGCATAGTTGCTCAGTTTATCAGTTTTACTTAACTGCTTTTCTTTGTTATCAAAGAAATGTTGATGGGGATGAATAATAGTATATCCAAAACAGATAAATCTGAAAATGACTGCCATGCAAAATTAAATAGCATCAAAAATTTAAATATAAAAAATTTGAAACAAGATTAAAAAATACACAGTGAAGCAAAATACAAGAATAGCATTATTAAAGAGAAATAAATGAAAACACAAGTTAATCTTTTGACACTTTGTCAACTCCTGTACTCTCCTCTTCAGGGAGTCAGGACATGGATATCATCTCTATCATTTGCTATTCTGCATCACATTTTATTACATGATCTCATTTTACTCTCCACAATCATGAAGGATGAATATCAAGTACTACGACTCTCATTTTAAAGAAGAAAATGAAGAGAAGTGATTTGTTCAAGATCTCAACATAGGAAAGGAAAAATCCAGAATTATAATGCAGGTCTGATTTTTATAAATATGTTTTTTCTATTTTCACTAATACACAGGGAACAAAAGACAAGGTTGAGAATCTGGCTGCTATAATTCTCCTCAAACATTCAAAGGATAAGTACCCACTGGCATCAAAGCTAATGTTTTGCAGGGATTGGCTAGAGGGCCAAGGAGTTAGAACCAAGTCAAAGCCTAGGGCAATATCTGATAGAGTGCAGCAGTGTTATAATGAATATTATAAGTAGCATTTCTTTAGGAAAAGTGACAGTCAAGACATTTTCCAAGATGTTGGCTGTCTCAGGAAGTGTAAAATATTTGATTTTTTCTTAAGTTATAACAAACAACATTTCTCTGCAGTTTTCTTAACAATATTTTCATTATAAAATTGCTCTTAGGTTCATACATTTCGAGTTGGATGGTCATTAGAGGCAATGCATTCAATAAATAATTTGCTGATTTACAGTTGAAAATGAGTCCAAAGAAATTATATGCCCAAAGCCACTGAGCAAGAGGATTATTTGGCTTCAAATCCAGTATTCTTTCTATACTGCAGAAATTAAACATATACTGAATATAGAGGGAAAAATTCCTAAGAGCTTACCAACCAAAAATTGCTGAGAGTTATAGAAATTATTTTTAAAATTAAATTTGTCAATATTTGATTAGGAACAAGAAATAAAAGAAATGGTGAAATTCATAAATCTTCCTGCCAGTGTCCATAAAAGCTGTCAAAATATATTTTTATTTACCACTACTCTTGTTAGTAGGTTCCATATCTGAAATTTTTAGTCAATCTCTTCAGTCTCAAACAATTAATTTTGACCTCTTTCCAACAGACAAAACAAAACACATTAGGAGAGCTACCACAAAAAAAAAAAATAACTTAATTATAAAATCTGAGATTCTTCTCCTTTTTTCAGCTCCTACCCATCCTCCAATGGAAGTGCTAAGTCAATGAAGCAGCCAGAAAAACTGTAGCAAAAGAGAGGTGCAGAGGTTTCCTGAGTAATCTAATCATATCTTGAGTAACTGAAGAATCATAGGGTTTCTAGTATCCTGGAGGACAGGCTGGAAACAAACCAATGATATTTGAAGAAGGAATATGTTGAGGACAATCTAGATTCTCCACCATTGTCAGCCTCTACTGACACAAAGAAAACTGACATTCCTAGCAAATGCCCTAAGGAACTGAAAGGTGTCTGGCTAATTACCAGTGTGGATCATATGTTTTGTATTAATTCTAGTGTTAAGTGCATTTTGTTGTTAGAATATAAAAAAGAAATATACTTTAAAAATTTGTAATTCACAAAAACTATATTATTAACCAAAATAAGCCATCTGACTAAACCCTAGAGTTGATTCAGTTGCCTAAATTAGCATTAGATTACTTTCCTAATCATATCATATAACTCCAATGTATAAGTTATAATCAAATCTTTAAGGGCATGTGTTACATGATTCAAGAAAAATTTCCCGCTTATTTTTCTTTTCTATCAAGAGTATAAAGCTACTTAGAACTCAATGTGTTAAAAGAATCATTTAACCAGAAATTATACCTCTAGGGGTATGGATTTAGGGTTTGAATTTCTTTTATCCCCTAATACAAAGAAAAGGGAATCTAATTATGTCTATTAGATCAGTAAGACCCCCTACTGCAAAAACACTGTTTCTATAATAAAATATATATAATTTAATGTAATTCTTATGTTGTAATTAGAACCTAGTAATTGTGTAATGAGTATAATTTTGGATAAAAATGATACATCCCCTAAACATAACTGTGAGTCAATTGGGAACTGAAAAAAAAATTGAAATAGTAATCAGCAGTAGACATTTATAAAAATCCTCAAGTATACAGATGCCTTAAGAATTCATTGTTATGCATCTATAGCCCCAAACCAGCCTAACAACTATTCCCAGGGGAATTCAAAGATTCAAAAAGCACACGCATTTTTATAATCACTCACAACCACACAGCAATATATACTTTAGTCACTATTCTGTAATAAAATTCTACTTTAATGACATTTATCTAATTTACAAGAATGGTATTGAAAATTAAAATAGAAATTTTTAACAACTTAGAGAAAAAATAATGAAGATAGTTTATCCACAGTTTTCCCCACAGAATTTGTATACAAATATACCCAACAGAAAGTGAAGGAGTGGGCTGGTGGAAAAAGTCTTAAACACATTTTAAAACAAACAGATCAATCAATGGTTTATAAATAAACCAGCTTTTCCCTTGAATAGAAATGAAATAGAAGAGTGGGCTTTCACTATTATTCCACTGAAAACCTCCTTTTACTTAATACTTCTTTCTGTTTCTATGACTAGCAGCAAGATATATTTGCAAAAATAGAGAGAAGCACAGACACAAGAGATAAGTATGTATATATCTTCCTTATTCAAGATGTTGGATTAGAAGTTAAAGCCAATTTATGATCCCATTTCCTTTTCAATGGTAATTTTTAAGGTATTTAAGTAGATGTAGATGTGTGTGTGTGTGTGTGTGTGTGTGTGGTTGGGTGAGTATGGGTATGGGAATGTAGAGGTGAAGGTGTTCACATAAACATGTATATTATATGATTCAAAAATATTTTATTTTTCTTAAGTTCTAACCTATGACAAGAAATATTTTAAAAGCATCATTCTGTTAAACTAAGAACCTTACAAAATACTAAAACTCTAACCTAAAAAGTGATTTCTATTTTAGAATTGAAAATAAGAATATTTTATTATTTCTGTAAGAAAAAGAAAAACAAGCATTTTTGACACACAAAGTAAAGTAAACAAAGCATTCAAGACTGTCAGAATATAATTATTTAAAGGAAAAATAACGTTCTTACCTTACTGTAAGGAAATGGTAAACTGCTTGCACTTTTCAACTTACAGCTATCTAGCATAGTGGAAGAGAAATGAGCAAAACATATTTTGCTGCAATGAGATAGGAGCACTTCCAAACTTAGCCTTCCTCTCTGTCTACTCACAAGTGTGACTGTTCCTTTCCAACTGATCAAGCAACAGCCCCTTCACAGATATCACTTGCTGCTCTGAACTGCAGCTCCTCAGAATGAAAGTAAGAGGAAAGCGTGATGTTTGAATCCCATGGCTTCACGGATTCACAGGATATGACTCAACTCTTCAAACCAGCGAGGGCAGAATTTTCTCTTTCTAAACTGCTAATATAGATTACATACTAGACAAATTCTTTCTCTTATGGTGGTTATAAACCATATCATGACATTTTTACTTATCAAGACAAATGTTTTGTTTTTTTTGTTTTGTTTTGTTTTGTTTTGTTTTTTAGAAAAGAAGTCTCTTCCCGACAGCTCACAGCACAAATGTGCAAATGAGACACACACACTCTCTCTCTCACACACACACCTACACACAAGTCTGCCTGCTCACTGGAGACTATGTATTTAATGTTTCTACACCATACAATGTCAATTCACCAAAATTATTAAGAGAAACCTAAAAAAGAGGCAAATTGAAGACACCAAACTTTCATGTTAATGAATAAAATTATAAAAGAATAATATTTAAAAGAATATAAAGTAGCAGAGATCCTTCACTGACTGCAAAATGATAATAGATCTTGATTGTTTCTTATTTTTCCCTACAGCAATCCTGTCCCACCTTGTCATCATTTCATGATGGTGACTGGCTGGCTGGTTGTGCCCACCTCTCTACTTAGAACTCTCTCTACTTTGTGAACATTTTGAAAGAAGCCTGAATAATGACATGACAAGAGGTAGATGTGACATTCTCAATGCTTTTTTCTCCCTTTAACACCGAAACTATTTTAAGCTTGATCACATATTGAATGCAGTCTTGTTACATTAAGACACAAGGAGATAAATGTTCATGTAGTTAGTTAGCTGGAGAGAAACTTGAGAAAATCATGGCAATAATGTTTAAACATAAGATAAAAATTTTGCAAATGATTAAAAAATATTTGTGTCCAGATTAGTACAAAATGGAAGATATACATTCTAAATAAGGCTATTTTACCTAGAAGGCACTGAATCACTCTGAAACTACTTTATAAGACCTTGTTCATGTGGAAAAATTTTTTTTCTCAGGGAGTGTCACACTCAATTAGTAGTGTTCTTTACTTCTAAAATAGACTGTAAACATTAAACTGTGTTACATTGTTATGTGCAATTATTTTACCTTTTTTATTTCAATTCCAGTTGAAATTAAGTTTATGATGATTAATGTGGAAATAAGTTTTACATGATTGCACATATATAACCTGTATCATATTGCTTACTGTCTCAGGAAAAGAAAGAAAATTTGGAGCTCAATTTTATTTTAAAAAAAATGTAACAATTATGAACTGATATAAATGTATTGGAGAAAAATTTGGAACTATGTCCAAAAGGCAGCAATATCATTACTAAGTCTGTATCCCAAAAAGATCCAATAAAAGAGGAAAAGACCTTTATTTACAAAAATTTTTATGGCAGCTCTTTTTGAAAATGAGGGAATGCCTATTAATAAGAAATGGCTAAATAAGTTGCAGTATATGATTGTGATAGAATATTATTGTGTTACACGAAATGAACAGGATGGTTTCAGAAAAAAACCTGGGAAGGGGCGGCTAGTTGGCGCAGTGGATAGAGTATCAGCCCTGAAGTCAGGAGGAACTGAGTTCACTTAACACTTCCTGGCTGTGTGACCCTGGACAAGTCACTTAACCCCAATTGCCTCAGAAAATAAAAAGAAAAGAAAAAACTTGGGAATGCTAATATTAACTCATGTCAAATGAATGGAACCTAGACATTATACATAATAACATAATATTGTAATGATACAACAATGGAAAAATTTGGCTCTCTGATCAATACAATGATTCAAGACAATTCCAAAGAACAGGTGATAAACATTGTCCATCTTGAGAGAAAGAAGTGCTGAACTATGCAAGCAGACTAAAGCATTGAACTTTTTTCCACTTCTTTTTGTTTCTAGCTTTCCCTCCCAGGATGACTAATATGGAAATATGTTTTGTACATGACTTCACATATGTAATTGATACCATATACCAGTTTTTCTTCTCAATGGGTAAGAGGAAGAGGAAGAAGGGAGAGAACTCAATTTTTTATAAAAAGTAATGTTAAAATAAAGAAGGGAAGGAAGGAAAGAAGGAAGGAAGGAAGGAAGGAAGGAAGGAAGGAAGGAAGGAAGGAAGGAAGGAAGGAAGGAAGGAAGGAAGGAAGGAAGGAAGGAAGGAAAAACTCCATGTTACAACCTTTAAAGTGAGGCATCTATTAGATATATAATTACTACTCAATTTAATTATTTTATATGTCTATATTTTTATATATCAAAGAAAAAGCACTTAAATAAAGTAACCTTGTAGTCTTGTTCCTTCCTTCCTTGACAGTCTGACCTATGAAACAAAAGGAATATACCAGTTATTCTGTTGGGAAAACTGGAAATTAGTATGCTATGGACCCACACAACGCCATATATCAAGATAAGATCAAAATGGGTCCATGATTTAGGCATAAAGAATGAGATAATAAATAGATTAGAGGAACAAAGGATAGTCTATCTCTCAGACCTGTGGAGGAGGAAGGAATTTATGACCAGAGGAGAACTAGAGATCATTATTGATCACAAAATAGAAGATTTTGATTACATCAAACTAAAAAGTTTCTGTAAACAATACTAATTCAAACAAGATTAGAAGGGAAGTAACAAATTGGGAAAATATTTTTATAGTTAAAGGTTCTGATAAAGGTCTCATTTTCAAAATATATAGAGAATTGATCCTAATTTATAAGAAATCAAACCATTCTCCAATTGATAAATAGTCAAAGGATATGAACAGACAATTCTCAGATGATGAAATTGAAACTATATCCACTCATATGAAAGTGTTCCAAATCACTACTGATCAGAGAAATGCAAATTAAGACAACTCTGAGATACCACTACACACCTGTCAGATTGGCTAAGATGACAGGAACAAATAATGATGAATGTTGGAGGGGATGTGGGAAAACTGGGACACTAATACATT
Source organism: Sminthopsis crassicaudata (assembly GCF_048593235.1). Taxonomy (NCBI): domain Eukaryota; kingdom Metazoa; phylum Chordata; class Mammalia; order Dasyuromorphia; family Dasyuridae; genus Sminthopsis; species Sminthopsis crassicaudata. Next base: position 555,750,828 of record NC_133617.1, on the reverse strand, counting down.
GTTGGTGGAGTTGTGAAAGAATCCAACCATTCTGGAGAACAATTTGGAACTATGCCCAAAAAGTTATCAAACTGTGCAACTGTGCATACCCTTTGATCCAGCATTGCTGTTATTGGGATTATATCCCAAAGAAATACTAAAGAGTGGAAAGGGACCTGTATGTGCCAAAATGTTTGTGGCAGCTCTTTTTGTTGTAGCTAGAAACTGGAAGTTGAATGGATGTCCATCAATTAGAGAATGGTTGGTTAAATTATGGTATATGAATGTTATGGAATATTATTGCTCTGTAAGAAATGACCAGCAGGATGAATTCAGAAAGGCTTGCAGAGACTTGCATGAACTGATGCTGAGTGAAATGAGCAGCACCAGAAAGAAGATCACTATACACTTCAACAATGATACTATATGAAGATGTATTCTGATGGAAGTGGATATCTTCAACATAAAGAAGATCCAACTCACTTCCAGCTGATCAATGATGGACAAAAACAACTACACCCAGAGAAGGAACACTGGGAATTGAATGTAAAATATTAGCACTACTGTCTATCTACCCAGGTTACTTATACCTTCGGAATCCAATACTTAATGTGCAACAAGAAAATTGGATTTACACACATATATTATATCTAGGTTATATTGTAACACATGTAAAATGTATGAGATTGCCTGTCATCTAGGGGAGGGAGTAGAGGGAAAGAGTAGAAAATCTGGAAAAATGAATACAAGGGATAATGTTATAAAAAAAATTACTCATGCATATATACTGTCAAAAATGTATAACTATAAAATTAATTTAAAAATTCTCACAGTTGTAAAAAATGAATACTGTAGAATCTCTAAGTGCCTCTTTGCAATTGTCACTATAACTTTAAAACTGCATGCATTATTTACTTTTTTTAGTTTTTTTCATATGTTCCATGATTCATTAGACAGATCTCTTCAGTCATCAATTAGCCAAACTGCAATAAACAGAATCCTGTCATACAAACTAAAATATTATTAGAGTGTAAGTGAATTAGTCTGCTCCCAACTTTCTAGGATATAGAAGATTCACTAAACTCTGAAGTCCCATCTTCTGAACTAACTCCAACACATTTTCCTAATTAGTTGAAAAATAAAACCTAAAACAATTAGTCCAGTGTTATTTCTGTTGAATGACTCTAAGTCACTTTACTCTGGACCTGGTTTTCTCATCTGTAAAACAAGAGAGACTGAATTTACTACTGGAGAGACAATGACCAAGTCATATAACTGCTTCAGGCCTTAGGTTTCTATCTGTTAAATGAGAGGATTGGACAAGGTAATCTCTAAAGTTCTTTTTATCTTGGAAAAAAAAAAAAAAGGATGAGCTATACTGACTCAAAATAGTTTAATCTTAAGTGCTTCTTAAAACTTACAGCAAAAGACCTTTTATGAGAAAATCAGGCAAGAAATATGGGCTTTTTGACTTTTAGGCTGATAATAACATTTTTTATTTATAGAACACTTAAATCCTGTTGCCCTCTGAAGCTTTCTTCCTCTTTCATTTTCCTTTTACAACAAAATTTCCAGAAAGATAGTCTAAATTCACAGATTCTACTTTATCACTTTCTTAAATCTACAGTCATCTCCTGGAAATCTCTAATGACTTCCCCATTGCCAAATTCAGGAAATTACTCTGATTCTTTTTCCAAGGTAACACAGTGGCTAGTCCATTGGATATAGAGTGTGTAAGACCTCCTTTGAAGACACTTACTAGTTCTGTGACCCTAGGGAATTTATTTAAATGGTCTCAAACTTAGTTCTTCCACTGTAACATGGAGAAAATAATAGCACCTACCACACAGGAATACATCTAACAAAAGCTAATAAGATGATATTTGACTTACAAATCTAATCAAATTAAACATAAAAAGACCAAGAAGAAGTCTAAAATATAACTTTTGGGGTTTGTTTTTCTTTTAATTAAAGTCTACTAATTAAAAAGACTTAAGAGTTGAAATGGAATTTAGGCCTAAATTATAATAGCACCTATAATAGGCTCAAATGAGATTTCATAGATACTAGCAAATAATCTTGCTAAATAAGACAAAACTAAACTTCTTCCTGTAAAGGATATGAAATAACTTCACTCAGAAAGATGGGGAGGCTCTGGACTAGAATTAGTGAAGTATTATCATTAGTCATAAATAATTTACTGAATTTTCACCACAGCTATGACACTTAATAGAAGCTATGCTACTACCCAGACTAGACATTTTCACTGTTCTCACAGAGTTTAAAGTTACTTTAAAAAGTTTCTAGGATAAACTACATGAAGTCCTTTTCTGAAGTGTTATATGAAATTCTTGTGAATAGATTGTTAAAGTCATCCTGAACATCCATATAAAAACATAAGGTCCAATTTCAAATAAAATTGAAGACCAAGAAGAAGTCTAAAACATAATTTTGGGGGTTTATTTTTCTTTTGAATTAAAGTCTTCTTATTCAAAAGATTTTGGAGTTGAAATGGAATTCTGATATAATCAAGTCTTATTAATTCACTTTTCTGACAATATTAGGTGTGAAAAGAAATGAGAAAGAAAGCCTTTCATGCTGTTTCCAATGCTTGCTAAAGAACACAAAGCACCTAAGAATAAACCTCTAATCTTTAGTTCGTATTCTTCATTTTTCATCTCCAATTTGTCTACTCCTGCTTCTTTTCTTCTTCCCCTACCTCTCCAAAGCCAAAAGTAATTGTGATTTTTTTGTAAGCATGAAAACATTTCAGTCAACTTTTCCCTGACTCTGCTCTAATTTGGATGATCAGAATTTTTTACAGCAAAACGAAATAAGCCATCAAGGGAGGAAAAGACTAAAAGCATATCACATCAGGCCAACAATTTGTTTGTTTTTTTCTATCATAATTGCAGTTTCAGAATGATTCATCAAATCTTAGAATGAGTATCATACAACTGAGAAAGAATAATTGTCCACAAAAGCATGATTTATCGCCATATCTAGCATTAGTGCCCATTAGTGGGCAATGAAGTGGTGCCTACAATCAGAAAGATTCAACATTTTGAGTTCAAATCTCACTTTAGACACTTAGCCATGTGACCTTGAACAAGTCACTTAACCCTGCTTGCTTCAGTTATTCATCTATAAAATGAAATGGAGAAAGAAATGGCAAACCACTGTAGTATCTTCATGAAAATTCCCAAATGAGGTCATAATAAGTTGGACATGACTGAAACAACTATACAATAATCAGCATGATAACTCTGCCTTAAAAAGCTGTCTCAGTATTAATATGATTAGCTGCTATTTGCATTTTGAAAATGGGGAGAGGGGAAGTGACAGAAAAAAAAAAAAACAGCCTAGTTAAAAATGATATGCTTTTAGAAGGTCAAGGCACTGATAATTTTTAGCCTATCTTTGGTAGATAGTATAATTTATACACTTTTTACTTCTTTTTAGTAGTTTCTACAGAGAGGAGGTGAAAATGTCAACCAGGTTGGATTTCTGAATCATCTGTCTTTGTCCTTAATGACAAAATTAAAATCAATGAAAAGACTAACTTGTCCTATGAGTGTTAAAATATATGTGCCTATAAGATTTTCTTTCATCTAAGTAACAGTTTCATTTTCCAAATTCCTCTTTTGGTATTAACTTTTGGACTTCACTATGACAGCTTAAAATATAAGAATGACAGATTGCTAACCAGGGATGAAGCACATCTAACAAAGGCTAATAAGATGGTATTTGATTTACAAATTTAATTAAATTAAACTTTAAATATAAAAAACCCCAAGAAGTCTAAAATATAACTTTTGCAGTTTATTTTTCTTTTGAATTAAAGTCTACTAATTCAAAGGACTTTAGAGTTGAAATGTGTGAAGTCCAGGTTAGCACCCTGGATGCCTTAGAATCAGCTGGAGTCAGGATAAGCAAAAGTCCTTGGTCTTTATTCTTGGTCTTTGGGGGAAAAGTGAAGGGAATAGACACAAGTTCTCCACTATCTTCTTTCTCCACATCCACTGCAAAAGTGACTCTGGATTGTTTTACTCCACCCCCTAATCCCTCCTACAATTATCTGCATACATCAAAAGATCAAGCCAGCACAGAATAGTGGGAAGGTCCATTTTCCAAATATATGCTAATAGAGTATTGTCCAATGGGTAATTAGCCTTAAGTGCTTGGTTGTCTGATGCCAGTGCAGCTACTCAGAGTTTCAGCCCTTTACAGAAATGGAATTTTGGCATAATCAAATCTTATTAACTTTCTGACAATGTTAGATGTGGAAATAAATGAGAAAGAATGGCTTTTATAATATTTCCACAACTTCTTAAGGAACATGGAGCACTTAAGAACATCTCTCTCACCTTTGCTTGTTATTCTTGTTTCCTCTCCCATTTGCTCCACAGCTTCTGCATGACAGATTGCTGACCAGGGATGGAGTACATCCAAAAAAAGTTAATCAGGCTGTATTTGACAGGTGTCTTGCAAATTTATTCAAATTAAACTAAACATAAACATAAAAAGACTGGGGAAGAAAACTTTCTATATATATTCACCAAATAAGAATTTATAAAAATTAGCTATAATTAAGAAAGAAAAATAGTTGAGGCATTCAAGAATTCTCAAAAGAGAAACTACAAGAAAAGACAGTATTAAAGTGAAAACTGCAATTGTCTACACACACAACTGCTTAAATTTTAGTAAATTATAGGATACTAAGTAGGCAAAGATGTTATAGATATCATTGATACTTGGTCCAACCCATGATTGAAATGGAGTTCTGGATGAGTACACTTAGTTTTTTTTTCTTTCTAAATGTGAATTTTATTAATAGTATATTTTTAAATGGATTTGACAAATTCTGAAAGTGAGTACAGAGCTACAATAACCTCTAGTTATATGAACAAGCAAAATTTACTGAGAAGAAATATTCATAAATGAGTGATGGTCAACTTTTCAAAGTCTTAAGTGCTATTGCAATGGGCCCCAAGATGGTATCCAGGGGAATTCAGTACTTGCATTTATTGAGTAATTTATCTGAGATTCTACCTACCTAAACTGGGACACAAGTACCAAAAAATCAATGCCAGGGACACTTGGGTTTTTAACTGGCATAATCACCATCCCAGGTATGACCCAGGGGTCTTTTTACATTAATAAATATAACTATTTCAATATACAAAGATAAAAAGGAAGCTTGTATATGAAACTATGAAATTCTGTTGGGGCAGTATTATTTTGTTTTATTTTCCTAATATAAACAGCTTTATCCTGCTTAGATGTATGGGGAAGGAAGAGAAGGGATAAGTGCACAAAAACATGTTCATACTTTCTATCCTTATTGAGTATAAAGAAAACTTTTCAATGAACTTAGATCAAGTAAGCAGAAGCCAAATAATATGTACAATGAACACAACAACATAAAAAACAACTAAAAATACCAGAATTCAGATTATTGAAGTGAATAATGTGGTTGCAAGAGGTCTGCTGATGAAACCTATTTCCCTATAAAAGTGTTTCCCAACTTTTTTTGTTCCTCTAATCCCTTGAAATAACAATAACAACAAGAAATCATGAACTTCCATGGTGATTTATTATTTTTAATATTCTTTTAAATTTATTCATTAAGTGCTTAAAATAACTACATTGACATATTTTGCCCCCAAAAGCTGCAAATTAAAATTCATAGTATATAATTATAAAATAATTAATCTACTAATAATTATGAAAACTCTAAACATAATATTATAGAATTCTAATTATAAAAATAATAATATTTTATATGGGACATTCTATAAGAATTCAAATAATGCTCATAAATGTATGATTATTCATAAAACTTCATAACACATTTCTTTATTTCACATATTTTGCTGAATATAAAAATTTTAATGATATTTGTTCCAACTAGAAAGATACATAACATAATAATCATATTTAAATATAACTTGGTTCTTATTTTTTATTTGAACAAAGGTTTGTAACACTTTATTCAATACCATAGTCTTAAATCTACTTCAACATTGAATTTATTTCTATTGTTATTGTTCAGTTGTTTTTCACTTTTGTCTAACCCTTCTGAACCCCATTTTTTTGTATTTTTATTTAAAATAAGAATAAAGTGACAATGGTCGGTCACATCACATATGTGATAGAAAACGGAATTTTATAACCTTTCTGGGGAATGAAAATTCATTTCCTTTTAATTTCTAACCATCTAATCAAGATAAATGAAGAGCTATGACATAAAATATGTTCTTTTTCATTAGCTAATGATGGATATGGTATCAAATTGCTTAAAATTAAAGTACACATGTTGCTTCATTTTTTAAAATTTTATTTATTTAGCAATGCTTATAAGTGGACCAAGCTTTTATGGAAAGTATCTTTTCAGATGTAACTCTCACAAAAACTCCACTGACCAACTTAACAATGTTGCTAACTGGTTCACTTGAAAGCCCACCAGAAAGAATCATCATTATTTGAATATCTGAAGCCTGAAACATGACTCAAAAAGGATGGTCAACTTGGTAGAAGAAATTTGAGGATTAATGACTTAAAAAATATAAAAGATGAGCCACTGAAAGTGAGGAGGCTATCATTTAAGCCACTGCAAAAAAAAAAAAAAATGATGGTGGTGTAGCAGCATGAAGACCTGAAGAGGACTGAAGACACAAAAGATCTGCAGAGCTGCTCCACTGACCTGTGGTAGTTAGAAGCAGTCAGCCCAGAGAAGGCTTCACCTGATTCATTTGTAACAGGTAAGAGAGAATTGTTTCTGTCAGCCAAGGTTACATTGACTACTGTCCTTTCATAAGGGTTTGTAGTTCTTTGCTACCACTTCTGAGTTGAGAAGGAAACGAAGTACAGCTTTGCAACTGTTAAAAGTTTTTCACTCACGCCCAATTCTTCTTGACTGCCTTTGGGATTTTCTCGTCAAAAACACAGGAGTTGGTTTGTCATTTTCTTCTACATTTTGCAGATGCAGAAACTGGCTTAAGTGACTTGGCCAGAGTCATATAGCTTGTAAGTATCCAAGGATTTCCACTGTGCAACCTAGCTGCTCCTATTAGTATACTGAAGAGCTGGCTTACAGAATGAATCTTTACTGAGTTCCTATGAACTACATCTGACTGGGCAGCACAGTTACAGCTAAGTGAATAATTAGCTGGTCTGATGTGCATAACCCATAGATAGCCAGTTTGATGAGTTTAGCAATTGAAGGAAGTTAGATGGTACAGTAGACAGAGTTACAATGAGTGTCAGAAGACCTGAATTCAAAATCAGCTTTGCTTCCAAGCTGTGTATATTTTCCCTCAAGAGTGTTACCATCCCTAGGGCTTTGAGAGAACTTGAAATTTCAGTGTAAGTAAGTGGTGGTGATCTGGTTCTTGGAACTTAGACTTACTAATGTGAGAATAGGTAGGAAGAGCAAGACAAAGCCAAAGAGCAGTAATGTGTTTCAAAGACCAAAGTGTGAAAGGGTGAGACTTAAATGATGACATAATGAGGATGATTATACTTGTAGTGACTAGACCCCCTGTACCTAACTTGTTTTGTTACATCATGGAAGCACTGAAATAGCATGTACACATGTTAAAATTATTACATTGTTAATATTCTGGCAATATCTAACAATCCATTTTGGACTGAAATCTTATTTCCATGATTTTCACACTGACTAAATGACAGATCTTCTACAATATGTAATAAGGTTGAGGTGCGATGCTACAATTGTTGTGATATGTGGTATAAGTTCACTTTACTTAGTTACTGAAGCCTCATTCTTAGGCCTGTACCTGAAAGGGTCTTCTTTTTCAGTTCCTGCCTATTCTATCCTTAGACCCGCCTTCATCCAGGATTGATTCCATTTCCATTTCTTTCCAGGTACCATAACACTGACAAAGAGCATAGAAATAGTTTAAAAGTTGCTATTGAATGCAAAAAGAAGAATGACTATAAGAACTGCTGTTATATAAGAAATGATAAACTCAATGATCTTAGAAAAACATGGATAAAGGTGAGCAATTATTAGAATTGTTGCTCCCATAATGCCAAAAGGGAATTGCAGTAAGGACGTGCATGCATCCTTACTGCACATAACTAATCTGTTGCCAGATCTCGTCATTTCTCTTTTCACAACATCTCTAATCTACATCTCCTTCTTACCATTCAGAGAGCTACCATCTTGGTTTAGGTGCCCATTACATCTTACTTAGACTATTGTGTTAACCTTAGAATCAGTTTCCTTGCCTTAAGTCTCTCCCCACTTCAATCTATTCTCCACTTAGTTGCCAAGATGATTTTTTTCAGGTGAAGATCTGATTATATCACTTCCATGCTCAATAAGTTCCAAAGCTTTCTATCATTCTATATCAAATAAAAACTCTTCAGTATGACACTTAAAGTTCTTCATATCTGCTCTTTTCCAGACACAATGGCCTATCTCTAATTTCTTGCATTTATCATTCTATCTTCAACTTCAAATTCCTTTGCACTGGCTCTTCACCATAACTGAAATAGTCTGATCCTTTATCCCTCCTAAGTTGTCCTTGTTATGGTTGCTGTTCATCTTCATTCTCAAACAGGATCATGACATTAGGGAACATATCATGACATGCAAGTGAATTGGATTTATGAGAGGGAGGGCTGTGCAAGGTTACCATATCACTTACTTTCTCCTCCAAAGCCACCTAGGTCGTCCTCCTTTCCCTCTCAAATGACCTTTCATCGATTCTGTATGTCTTATATATACTTCATTGCATACATATTATCTCCATTAAAATGCAACTTTACTGGCTAGTGGAATGGATTTTACCTTCCTTTGTATCCCCATGCTTATTATTAGCACAGTGCCTGTCATTCATTGAGTGCTTAAATGCTTTCTGAATAACTCAACAAAAGAAATGTTCACCAAAAGAAACATATTATATTTCTACTGCTTGATCACTATTAAAATGAAGCACTATGCTTGATCACCTTTAAAAATGAAGCATATAAAAGGAAGGCAAGGAAAAAGAGAAAGGAAGAGAGAATAAAAAAGAAGAGAAGAGAGAAATGGTGAATGGAAGTGAGAAGATGAAAAAGAATATGAGAAGAAAAGGAAAAGGAAAGGGAGAGACTGAAGAGAGGAGGACAGGTGAAGGGAGAAGATGAGGGAAGGAAGGGGAGAATAGAGGAGGGAAGAAGGAGGAGAAAAGAGAAAGGAAGGGAAAATGGAAGAGGAGAAAAAGAAAAAAGGAAAAAGAAAAGAAGAAAGGGTAAAGAGAGAGTCAAAACTGAAAAAAGAAAAAGTAGGAAAGAAGAAATGAAGGTGAGAAAGAGGCAATAAGAAAGAAAGTTGGTTGTATTATATATTTCATCATGGAGGTACATGGAAGAAATAGGGAAATTGCTAGTAAAATGAATTGCAAGAAGCTTTTAGCATTATACTAAACTACATGATATAATTGGAATCATAATTTGAGGAATGCATGCTAAAAGCTAATAAACACATATTAGAAATAACAGAAATTCTTTTTAATAGTGTTTTGGAGAATAGGATTTTAAAGAAGAAAGAGAATGAGCTGAACTCCATTAATAACTATTATTATAAACTCTCCTAAAAAGATCCCTTTATAATCCAGGAAAATCAAACATACTAGGATAATTGATTAAGATGTAATTGTAAAATTAAATTAAATTTATTATTAAAATTTATTTCATCCATATATCATTAAGTTATGTTGATCATCCTCATAGCACAATTACAGGATGACATCAGGTACTACCTATTCATAGTAGGCATCAGAAAAACTTGAAAAACAGAATCAGTTGTTTGCAGAAAACTAAAAATATTATGACTAAACCAGGAAGAGGTAAAGTAGGAAAGAAGACTATATAGATCAATAGACTTCATAATATTTTATGATTAATAATGCAAACACTACAGCAATATATTGAAAAGATTATTCACTCTGACAAGGTTGAATTTATAACAGAAATTCAATGCTAAGAAAATCAGAAATGTAATAGGCCATATTAATAACAGAGATTATATGAACCACATGATTATTTCAATAAATGCAGAAAAAACTAACCACATATAGCAATCATTTCTATTAAAGATTCTAAAAACCACAGGAACAAATGGACTTTTCTTTGACATGCTAACATTATCTCTCTGAACCAAAAAGCAATAATTATTTGTAACAAAAACATCAGAAGTCTTTTCAATAAAATCTAAGGCAAAACATGAATCTCCACCACTATAATTTGATATTAGTTGTTGAAGTGCCAGCTATGAAAATACAAAAAGAATAGAAAATATCTGTGCATGGATATTGATATAGAGGGGAGAAAATTACATGTTTACAGCTGATGTGATTATTTTTACTTAAATTAAGTAAAAACAATAAAAAATACTATAACTTCAGTAAATTAGCAAGATTTGAAATAAGCCAATTAAAATGTCACTTGTTATATCAGTAACAAAACCTGATGAGATAAAAAGATATTATTCAAAATCTTGTTCAGCCATCCCCCAATTGATGGGCATCCCCACATTTCTAGATCTCTGCCATCACAGAGAATTGCAAAAAACATTTTAGAATATATAAGTTCTTTGCTTTTTTCTCTAATCATCTTTGGAAATAAACCTAATAGTGGTATTTCTGAGTCAAAGCATATAGGTACTTTAATAACCCTTTGCAGATAATTCCAGATTGCTCTCCAAAATGATTGGACCAGTTAGCAATTCCACCAACAATGAATTAGTGTTCCAATTTTTCTACATCTCTTCCAATATTTGTCACTTTCTCTTAAATCATTTTAGCCAATCTAGTAGAATTAAAATATTTCAGGATTGTTTTAATTTGCATTTCACACAGCTATAAATTGCTTTGATTTCTTCATTGGAAAACTACCTGTTCATATCCTTTGATCCTTTATCAAACTGTTTCTAATGGTAGTCATCATCCGGTGGAGTGGGGAAGAAAGGTGGAAGAGGGAAGAAAAAGAAGAAAAACTAAATTTATATTATTATTTTGTTATATATTTAAAATGAACAGCATGTTGTCCATAGTCGATTTGCAGTTTCATGTGCAATCGTATTTTTATTGTACTATGTTATAGAAATGCTTGTTTTATTCCACAAATTAAAAGAAAAAAGAAAGATGGAATAAAGGAATACCATGATACTAAAAAATGGCATTATATATCATCATGGCAAAAGCACTTTGAAAGTTATTAATGAAAAGATGAAATGAATTGAAAGATTACATCAACATCTAGTGGGAACATATGGCAGAAAACTGGAACCATATTATCTAACTAAAGGAAACAAAACAGAAACATAAAACTCAGAATCTCTCTCTCTCTCTCTCTCTCTCTCTCTCTCTCTCTCTCTCTCTCTCTCTCTCTCTCTCTCTCTCTCTCTTTTCTCACATATACATTTATTATGAGCCAGGAATTGTCCTAATCACTTTACAAATATAACAAGCTATAAAAAAAACCTTAAATACAGAGGTTTACAAAACAAAAAATAGAATAAAAAGAGAACTCATTAAATCTTTTAAGAAAATATAGAAAATTTCTTACAGTTTCTATGGTCATAGAACATCCAACACAATGAAAATGAAAGTTAGATAAAACAAAAATCAGACATCTGCTCCACTAGTAGTATTAATATAATAAACAGAAAAGTTATTATATCAAGGCAGGTGACAAACATTAGCTTGTCTATAAAACCAGAAAGACAAGGGGGAGATGGGGATTTAGATAAGACCTATATTTGTTGACTTAAATGCTTTACAATGGCACATGAATTAGTGCAAAATAATTTACCACCTTACTTCTGATGATATTCTTTGCAACAAAAGGATTGCAAGATCATGATACCACCCAATAAATCAAGGGTTAGAAGAAATACCAGTGAACATCTAGTTCAGCTGAGACTTAGGGAGTGAAAGTGATTTGCTCCAGATCGGGCAGATAAAAAGTAAAAGTTAAATCCAAGACCTTCTGACTGTGGGTCAGCTAGCTGGTGCTGAACCTGGCGTTAGGAAGAGCTGCAGACACTACAGTAAGCCATTTAACTTTGCTTTGGTTTCTTCAACTATAAAATGAGCTGGAGAAGGAAGTGGCAAACAACTGAAATGTCTTTGCCAAGAAAACCCCCAAAAGAGTTCAGTCATGTGCAACTGAAAAAAATGACTAAACAACAACCTGCTCACTCTAAAGCAAAAGATGAGAACACCTGTGACTTCCTCCAAAAACAAATCAATTCCACTTTATTTATTTTAGACAAAGCATTCACAGCTTATGTCATTAAAAAAATCTATAAATACTTACATGAACACAACATATTGGTTGAATAGCAAAACTAGTTTGCCCAAATGTACCAGAAATATAAAGAGAAACATATTACAGATTTAGTAATTATTGTGCAAGCTATCCCAAAATGTCATAACACTGACATTTCTTAATCATCTCAAAGCCTTAGCTTCATAACCACTCATATATAGACCCAATTATAATTGGAAAGTTGACTATTTAATTCTCACATGTAAGACCAATCTCTATTAAAAACATTTCCAACAATAAAATTATGTCAAGAACAATTAATATAAAATATAACATTCCTCAGGCGGGCAGTTAATCCTACGACAATTCTGCCCTAGCCTCAAATACATTATCATCTCTCCTAAAAAGAACTGTGACTTCAAAATTAGAGAGGTGACAAAAAATATCTTAACATTTCAGTTAGTGTACTAATTTGTAAAGGTACATAAAAAAAACAAATGCATTAATTAGCTCATTCATCTAGTGGAATCTTTCTTCAATAAATCAAAATATTATATTGGCTTATATTTGTATTTATTTTATTATTTTATTTTTATAATAAAATTATTTATTCTATTATGTTTATTTTATTTATTACATTTGGCTTATCAAAAGCCAAAGAAAGACAAAGACTAAAAGCACCCAGCTTGAATATAGAAGTCACAACTAACCAATGGACAAAGGTAAAAATTACAAATATGTTAGTCTTCTCCAAATAAAATGCAGTAAGGATAAAATTCTCAAGGAAAAGTTGTGCCTGAATATGTTAAGATACTTACTAGCATCCTGAAATCAATTAATAGATTGACATTCCATCCTTGTTCAAGTGACATAAGATCATGGAAATTTTACTTTTCCTTTGGCATCACTAAAATACTATAACATTATAACACTAGGAAGCAGTTACTTTCAGGTACTTAAAATCCTTTCAATGATTTGGTGAAAATAAGCTACTGTTGTTGTTCCGTTGTTTTTAATCACATACAACTTCATGATGTTATTTGGGTTTTTCTTGGCAAAGATGCTGAAACAGTTTGCCCTTTCCTTATCCAGCTCATTCTACACATGAGGAAACTGAAGCAAACAGGATTAAGTTAGGAATATATAACTAGTAAGTTTCTGAGGTCATATTTGAATTCAGGAAAATAAGTCCTCCTGACTCCAGGTTCAGTACTCCAGTACTCTAATATATATATATATATATATATATATATATATATATATATATATATATATATATAAAGGAAGGAAGGAAGGAAGGAAGGAAGGAAGGAAGGAAGGAAGGAAGGAAGGAAGGAAGGAAGGAAGGAAGGAAGGAAGGAAGGAAGGAAGGAAGGAAGGAAGGAAGGAAGGAAGGAAGGAAGGAAGGAAGAAAGGAAAAGAAAAAAAGAAAAAAACCCAAAGTCTGTGTTTTTATCCTGGAAGTGCTGAACAGGAAATCTAGAAAATCTGAGAAAATCTCAGAGACTTAACTGTATAATCCTGGACAATTCACTTAACTTCTGTTTTCTTCAATTTCCTCATTGATAAAGTAGGGATAATAACATTCCTTCACAGGGTTATTTTGAAAATAAGATTGGATTATTTATATAGTACTTTGCTAGCTTTTATTATTATCATTATTCCCTAAGTGATTTCTTTAATATTTAAGAAAAATTTTTACTACTGATTGAAAGTCATTAATTCTAAATTCACTGGGGAGGAAAACCAAAATGGTCCAAATGCAACTGATGTTTTTGCTTAGGGCTTCTAGGGTAGGATTGCACAAGTGCCCAGATAAATTAGCCTTTATTTGTAGCATTACCTAAAGGAACCAATTCAGTTCCATTTCAATGTTTTTGATAATTTATTATCAGAGCACACTTTTTTGAAATTTCAAGATACTGAATTAACTAGTACTACTCAAAAATTTAACTTTTAGGTAAATTAGAAATTAAACACTGTTAGATATACAGTTTTAAAATAAAATTACTATTGTAATGAAAAAATTACTATTGAAATAAATAAAACACAATGGAATTTTAGTCCTTTCACTCTCATGTCTCTGTGCCTATTTCTTCCCTCTTCTTCCCTACCTTATACTATAATGTCCTCATCCAATCATTTCTTTCTTATGATTACATACAGAAGACTCTTTTCTACCAGGTGCCTACTAAATGGTGATGAAAAGTTAATACATTTATAATCCTAGGGAAGCCAAGGACCCTGCAGAATTATTTCACTCCTATATATAGATTTAGCTCATCCCCAATTCTGAAAGCTACATTTATTTAATCCTTTGTGGGTAAGACTAAGCATTAAGGCAGTTATGTCAAATCAGTGGGATAAGAAAGTTCTTAATCCCAAAGCTGAAATATTATGCAGCGTCACCTTCATCTCAATACATTGGTTCTTCAAATAGCAGACTGAAATATTAGAAAATGTATTATATTATTTGACAAAATGGAAATGAGTTCTGAAAATCTTATAGTATAATCAAAACATATACATGCATACATATATACTAAACACATGCTAGCTTTCCTTCATTTTAATTTAAAGGAAAAAGCCTAAGAGAATATATTTAATTTTTCTCACTTTAACTGATGCTAGTCAGTGTAATTATTTGTGGGTTCCATTAACCCTAAAAAAACACACACAAACTTTTCTCATCAAGCTGCCCCCTGAACCTTTCTGCCAAATTCTGAAACCTCCTCATTTCAAACTGGAAAATCACTCTAGCTCTGAAAGTCACACCTCTTGTACATTCTGGTTTCCAGACGAAGCCCATTAGTTTGCTCTCTTGGAACTGTTTTTCCTGTGTCTTCTGAACTTCATTTTTCAGCATCTCTTATTCCTCCTAAATTGGCTTCTCCTGAAGCATTTTAATCCATGAGATTACACCCAATTTTCCTTTGAAATCTGATTTCCAACAGCTTGAATCAATGTCAGAATATGCTTAATTTTTCTCTGTTCCTACACAAACTCTAGGCAGTGATTGGTGCTCCTTCTCTCCCCGACCCTGCCCCATTCCTCCCTGAATTTTCACCTAGGCCAAACCATGTGTTGTTTTCCCTATTGGGATGTAAACTCCCTGAGGATAGGGATTATCTTTTTTTTTTTTTTAAATTCATATACAAGATGCTTAGCACAGATTTTCTGAACAATCTTTGTATCCCCAGACATTAGCACAGTGCCTGACACATAATAGGTGTTTAATACACATTTATTGATTAAATTATCATTTAAATTTTGTGTACTTCCCATCAAAGCTGGCAAAAAGTAAATGCTGCAATGATAAAAATCAATATTGCCAAGTTAACAAAAATATACCTGAAATATGACAGTACATAAATATGTGAATTTACTCAACATGTAACAAAAACCAAAAATAGTCCAATGAATATGTATTTATTTGAAATTTTTATGGAATCTTCCCATATGATATCCTGCTACAGAAGAACATTGCATATCCCAAATCTCTTTTGGTTGCAACCTGCTTCCAATAACATGAAACAAACAAACAAACAAAACTATCCATATGTACATATATGTATGTATATATAAAAGAACTAATACATTCTTTCTCCAGTTTGATAATAGAGAATCAACACTAACATAAAGGAACAGTTCAGGGGATCTCCCACATTTCTTACTGTCTCATATTTCTTCCAACTTAAAAGGGAGAATACTCTGTTGGGAAAGTAGAAAAAGTGTCATGTATGTTCTTGACAAATACTTTGATGCAACTCATTATCATAAGGACTCAGCTTAATGTGGTTAGCTGGTCTGGATCCTAATGATTATTGTAAAGACATTAAAAATGCATCACTAGTTTAGCAAAGTACTTCCTTCTTTTCAAATACACAGTAGACCAAGTGATAGCAATCTTCCTCTTTGCAATACTTAGCTTCCCTCAAGAGCCTTATTCAACTCTGAGTTTTCATATTTTTGACACTAATTTTCACTTCTCTGTGCCATGCTTACACTTACTATGTGGCTCACTTCCATCTTCTGTACATCTTTAAAAAAAAATAATCTAAGTTTGTGGATGTTTCCTGTACATTCAAAGTGCTCTCCAGACAAAGCCCATTAGCTTCTCCCTTGGAACAGTTTTTCCTTGTGTCTTCAGAACTTCATTTTTCAGCATCTTCTATCCTAGGAGGTTGACTTCTCCTGAAGCATTTTAATTCATGAGATTACACCCAAATTTCCTCTGAACTCTTTGAAACCTGCTTTCCAAAAGCTTGGGGCCATGTCAGAATATGGCAACCAGATCTTCTTTGTTATCAAAAAATGGGCCAGGAGGCAGAGCCAAGATGGCGGAGAAGATATACGTGAATTTGCAAGCTCCCTTGTTCCCTCAATAAAAACTAGTTAAATCAGCCTCAAAAATAATGCTGGACTGACAAAAACCACAAGGATTAGAAGCACAACTTACCCGCTAAAGAGAATCTGGAATTTTCAACAGAAAAATGTCAGTTCTGAGGGGAGGAAAAAAAGATCAGCACAGACAGGGTTGAACTAGGGGCTAGTACACTATGCCAAATGGGCTGGGGAAAACTCTGGGATCAGAGAAGCCACTGAGATAGAGGAATTTGGCACAGGCTGATAGCTCTATTCTGCTTATAAAACAGCAGATCCGAAGAGAAATCAAGCCACATTAAAATATAAAGCCAGATCATAGAACCACCCCAATCCAGAAGTGACCTAACACCAATCTCGGCACGGCTGTGCAGCTGCCTTCTGCCGTCCAGGGGCTTTTCCTTGCAGCAGTTAAGAATCTGAACAGCAAAGGACACAGCCCGGGGCAGCCTCTAATCCACATACTGTGGGGCTCAGCTGAGGCAGTGGAATTCTAGCAGTAGCAAAACTCCAACAGCAGCAGAACTCCCAGAGCAGTGGAACCTCCACAGCAGGGACCATGGTTTCCAGGCAGATACTTCTGGTTTGAGTGCTGCTAATATCCACGGCCCTATGGGAGGCTTTGGCTGGGGTTTGTGACACTTTCACTGTTCAGCCTTAAACCTCAGGGCAGTCGTTAGGCCATACAGTGGGGTTCCTCACTGGGCACTCCTCACAGCGCAGCCATGCTAACCACCTCTGAGGCATTTCTGGGGAGGGGGAGGGGAACTCTCTCCTTGAGCTCTCTTTTAGCCCAGTCACAGGATTGCTGCATCCATCTGGTTTGGGAGGAAGCTAATAAATTTCTTACCCAAGAGCAGACACCCCCCCCCCCCAGAGTGTTAACAATGAGTAAGAAGCTGAAGAGAATGATTGATACCTTCTATACAGACAAAGAGCGGGTATCCAACCCCGAGGAGGCTAACAGCAGAGAGTCTCCAGATAACACCCTAAATTGAAATGATACCTGCCCCCCAACACATAATTCTCTCCTAGAAGAGACGATTAAAACGTTAAGAGAGTTTGAAGAAAAATGAGGAAAGGAAAGAGAAGCTATGATAGAGAATAACAATGTGCTGAAATTTGAGTTGGAAAAAATAAAGAATTCACAGGAGGTGCAGGGAAACAAAATTTGTGAATTAGAAAAGGTTTAAAAAACCACAGGAAAGTAGGATTTCTGAATTTGAAAAGATAAAAAATTCCCAAGAAAGTAGGATTTGTGATTTGGGAAAAAAAAATTAGTGAAATGGAAAAAAATTTAACAGAGCAAAATAATTCATTTTAAAAAATCAATTGACATATATAAAAAGAACTAAAAAATGTGAATGAAGAAAATAACTCATTGAAAATCAGGACGGAACAAAAGAAATGAATGATTCATTGAGAAACCAAGAATCAGTCAAACAAAAACAAAAACAAAAAAAATGAAATGAAAAGCTGGAGAATAATGTCAAATATTTACTGGAAAAAATCTATAGACCTGGAAAATAGATCTAGGAGAAATAATCTGAGGATCATTGAACTTCCCAAAAATTATGATGAAAAAAAGAGCCTAGATTCTATTTTACAGGAAATCATCAAAGAGAACTGTCCACAGATAACAGAAACAGAAGGGAAAATAGGCGTTGAAAGAATTCATTGAACACCTTCTGAAAAAGACCCTAAAAAAAGAACTCCACGGAACATAGTGGCTTACTTACCAAACTAAGGAAAAAATATTGCAAGCAGCTAGGAAAAAAAACTATTCAAATATCAAGGTGACACAATAAGGGTCACTCAAGATCTGGCTGCCTCCACATTAAAGGATCGAAGGGCCTGGAACTTGATATTCCAAAAGACAAAAGAACAAGGATTGCAACCAAGAATAAACTACCCAGCTAAGTTTAGCATTTTCTTCCATGGAAGAAGATGGTCATTTAATGAAACAGAGGAATTCCATTTGTTTCTAAGAAAAAAAGCAGACTTAAACAAAACATTTGATCTACATCCACAAGACTCAAGAGAAGCAGAAAAAGGTAAAAAGAACTCTTGAGAACTGTATCTCTGTTGTGGATATACAGAAAGTCCACATGGATATTTTGATTTTACTGACATAACATTAAAAAAGGGAAGTAGTAAAGGGAAGGAAATAGTATCAGAAAAAGGGAAAGGGGAGATAAAAAGAGGGAAACTACATCCTAGGAAGAGGCATAGAAAATCTACCACATCTGAGGGAATTTAGAGAGGGGGAGAAACATTGTATCAATCTTACTCTCATCAGAATAGGCTCAAAAAGTAAATAATTGACATATTTGTTTTTCTCTTTCACCTCATTATAAGGGGGGAGAGGAAAAGGGAAAAGGAAAGGGGAAATAAAGGAAGGGTACAAGAAAGGGGAAGGGACTTAAAAGGAGCAGGGAGAGATACTAAAAAATGGAGGGCTGTGTGTCACAAGTGGGGTCCATAAATTAAATACTAGGGAAGGGGTTCAGGGGAGACAAGGAAAAAAAAGCATAATCAGGGGATAATATGATGGCAGGAAATACAGAATTAGTAATTTTAACTGTAAATGTGAATGGGATGAACTCTCCCATTAAACGGAAGTGGATAGCAGACTGGATCAAAAGTTAGAACCCTACAATATGTTGTTTACAGGAAACACTTAAAGCAGGGAGATACATACAGAGTAAAGGTAAAAGGTTGGAGCAGAATCTATTATGCTTCAGGTGAAGCCAAAAAAGGTGGGGTAGCCATTCTTATCTCAGATCAAGCAAAAGCAGAAATTGATCTAATTAAAAGAGATAAGGAAGGAAACTATACCCTGCTAAAAGGTAGCATAGACAATGAAGCCATATCAAAACTAAACATATATGCACCAAGTGGTATAGCATCTAACTTCCTAAAGGAAAAATTAAGAGAGTTGCAAGAAGAAATAGAAAAAACTATAATAGTGGGAGATCTCAACTTTGCACTCTCAGAATTAGATAAATCAAACCACAAAACAAGTAAGAAAGAAATTAAAGAAGTAAATAGAACATTAGAAAAACTAGGTATGATAGATCTGGAAAAAACTGAATGGTGATAGAAAGGAGTATACTTTCTTCTCAGCAGTTCATGGAACTATACAAAAATTGACCATATATTGGGACATAAAGATCTCAAAATTAAATGCAGAAAGGCAGAAATAGTAAATGCCTTCTTCTCAGATCACAATGCAATAAAAACTACATTCAATAAGAAGTTAGGGGTAAATAGACCAAAAAGTAATTGGAAGCTGAATAACTTCATCTTAAAGAATGACTGGGTGAAACAGCAAATTACAGAAATAATTAATAATTTCACCCAAGATAATGACAACTATGAGACATCATACCAAAATTTGTGGGATGCAGCTAAAGCGGTAATAAGGGGAAATTTTATATCTTTAGAGGATTACTTGAATCAAATAGAGAAAGAAAAGGTTAATGAATTGGGCCTGCAACTTAAAAAGCTAGAAAAAGACCAAATTAAAAACCCCTAACCAAAAACTAAACTTGAAATTCTAAAACTAAAAGGAGAAATCAATAACATTGAAAGTAAAAAAAAAAAAAAAAACTGTTGAATTAATAAATAAAACTAAGAGTTGGTATTATGAAAAAGCCAATAAAATAGATAAACCTTTGGCAAATCTGATCAGAAAAAGGAAAGAGGAAAATCAAATTGTTAGTCTTAAAAATTAAAAGGGGGATCTTTCCACCAATGAAGAGGAAATTAGAGAAATAATAAGGAGCTACTTTGCCCAACTTTATGCCAATAAATTTGATAACTTAAGTGAAATGGATGACTACTTCCAAAAATATAGGCTTTCTAGATTAACAGAGGAGGAGATAAATTGCTTAAATAGTCCCATTTCAGAAAAAGAAAGAGAACACGCTATTAATCAACTCCCCAGGAAAAAATCCCCAGGACCAGATGGATTTACATGTGAATTCTACCAAACATTTAAAGAACAATTAGCCCCAATGTTATATAAACTATTTGAAAAAATAAGGTATGAAGAAGTCCTACCAAACTCCTTTTATGACATAGACATGGTGCTAATACCTAAATCAGGTAGGTAGAAAACTGAGAAAGAAAACTATAGACCAATCTCCTTAATGAATATTGATGCTAAAATCTTAAATAACATATTAGCAAAAAGACTTCAGAAAATCATCCCCAGGATAATACACTATGATCAAGTTGGATTTACACCAGGAATGCAGGGCTGGTTTCATATTAGGAAAACTATTAGTATAATTGACCATATTAACTATCAAATTAATAAAAACCATATGATTATCTCAATAGATGAAGAAAAAGCATTTGATAAAATACAACATCCATTCCTACTAAAAACGCTCGAGAGTATAGGACTATTCCTTAAAATAGTCAGGAGCATATATTTAAGACTGTCAGTAAGCATAATATGTAATGGAGATAAACTGAAACCTTTCCCAGTAAGATCAAGAGTGAAACAAGGTTGCCCACTATCACCATTACTATTCAATATTGTATTAGAAATGCAAGCCTTGGCAATAAGAGTCGAGAAAGAGATTAAAGGAATAAGAGTAGGTAATGAGGAAATCAAACTGTTACTCTTTTGCAGATGATATGATAGTATACTTAAAAGAACCTCAGAGATTCTACATAAAAAGTTATTAGAAATAATTCACAACTTTAGCAAAGTTGCTGGATACAAAATAAATCCACATAAATCCTCAACATTTTTATACATCACCAACAAAATGCAACAGCAAGAAATACAAAGAGAAATTACACTCAAAACAAATGTTGAGAGTATAAAACATTTGGGAATCCATGTACCAAAGAAAGGTCAGGAATTATATGAGCAAAACTACAAAACACTTGCCAAAAAATAAAGGCAGATTTAAATAATTGGAAAGACATTCAGTGCTCATGGATAGGCCAAACGAATATAATAAAGATGACAATACTCCCCAAGCTAATCTATTTATTTAGTGCTATAGCAGACTCCCAAGAAACTATTTTAATGACCTAGAAAAAATAACAACAAAATTCATATGGAAGAATAAAAGGTCAAGAATTTCAAGGCAATTAATGAAAAAAAAAAGTCAGATGAAGGTGGTCTAGCTGTACCTGATCTAAAGCTATATTGTAAAGCAGCAGTCACCAAAACCATTTGGTATTGGCTAAGAAATAGACTAGTCGATCAGTGGAACAGATTAGGTACACAGGACAAAATAGGGTACAACTATAGCAATTTAGTGCTTGACAAACCCAAAGATACCAACATTTAGGATAAGAATTCATTATTTGAAAAAAATTGTTGGGAAAACTGGAAATTAGTATAGCAGAAATTATATATGGGCCCACACTTAACACCATATACCAAGATCAAAATGGGTCCATGATTTAGGCATAAAGAATGAGATCATAAATAGATTATAGAGGAACAGAGGATAGTCTACCTCTCAGACCTGTGGAGGAGGAAGGAATTTATAACCAAAGGAGAACTAGAGATCATTATTGATCACAAAATAGAAGATTTTGATTACATCAAATTAAAAAGCTTTTGTACAAACAAAACTAATGCAAACAAGATTAGAAGAGAAGTAACAAATTGGGAAAATATTTTTACAGTTAAAGGTTCTGATAAAGGCCTCATTTCCAAAATATATAGAGAACTGACTCTAATTTATAAGAAATCAAACCATTCTCCAATTGATAAATGGTCAAAGGATATGAACAATTTTCAGATAATGAAATTGAAACTACATCCACTCATATGAAAGAGTGTTCCAAATCACTACTGATCAGAGAAATGCAAATTAAGACAACTCTGAGATACCACTACACACCTGTCAGATTGGCTAAGATGACAGGAACAAATAATGATGAATGTTGGAGGGGCTGTGGGAAAACTGGACACTGATGCATTGTTGGTGGAGTTGTGAAAGAATCCAACCATTCTGGAGAGCAATTTGGAACTATGCCCAAAAAGTTATCAAACTGTGCATATCCTTTGATCCAGTACTACTGGGCTTATATCCCAAAGAAATACTAAAGATGAGAAAGGGACCTGTATGTGCCAAAATGTTTATGGCAGCTCTTTTTGTAGTGGCTAGAAACTGGAAAATGAATCAATGCCCATCAATTGGAGAATGGTTGGGTAAATTATGGTATATGAATGTTATGGAATATTATTGCTCTGTAAGAAATGACCAGCAGGATAAATACAGAGAGGTTTGGAGAGACTTACATCAACTGATGCTGAGTGAAATGAGCAGAACCAGAAGATCACTATACACTTCAACAACAATACTGTATGAAGATATATTCTGATGGAAGTGGATATCTTCAACATAAAGAAGATCCAACTCACATCCAGTTGATCAATGATGGACAGAAACAGCTACACCCAGAGAAGGAACACTGGGAATTGAATGTAAACTGTTAGCACTAACTATCAAGGCTTAGCCACCCACAGCTATAGAAAGCTAAATGGTGCAGTAGATAGAAATTTGGTGTCGGGAAGACCTGAGTTTAATTATGATCTCAGGCACTAACTGTGGGACCCTAGGAAGTCACTTAACTTCAATTTGATTCAGTATTCTTATCTATAAAAGATGGATAATAATATTACCTAGATAATAATATCACCTTGCTTAGCCCAATGCCTGATATGTAGTAGGTATTTTATAAATATTCATTTATTCAAAGGTTTCATGATAAAAAAAAATGCTCTCTCCAACTCCAGAGAAAGAACTGATGATGTCTGAATGCAGACCAAAGATTGCTAAATTACTTACTTCTTTCCTTCATTTTGAGTTTTCTTCCACGAAATGACTAATATGGTAATATTTTATAAGATTACTATTGCATAAGTCAGATTGCTTACTATCTTAAGGAGGGGTGAGAAGACAGAGGGTGGGATAGAATTTGAAATTTAAAAAAAGTTAATTGTTTTTACCATATAATTGGGGAAAAATTAAAATATCATTTTAAGAAAACTTGGTCTGTTAATTCTCCGTCCATAATCATGCTCTAAGATTTTGGTATGAATCTGTTGCTGGAGATATATTTTTATATATTTCTCTCTTTCCCCCTTCCTCCCTTTTTACCCCCCAACTCTCTCTCTCCTTCTCTGATTCCCACTCATTCATTCTCTCTCTCTCTCTCTCTCCCTCCCTCCCTCCCTCCCTCCCTCCCTCCCTCCCTCCCTCTCTCTCTCTCTCTCTCTCTCTCTCTCTCTCTCTCTCTCTCTCTCTCTCTCTCTCTCTCTCTCACACACACACACACACACACACACACACACACATACACACACACACACACACTTTTGTTGTTGTTTATCATTTCAGTTATGTCCAATTTTTCTTGACCCCATTTGATAAAGATTCTGGAGTGGTTTTCCATTTCTTTCTCTAGCTCATTTTATAGATGAGAACAGAAGCAAACAGGGTTAAGTGACTTTCTTAGGATCATCTAGCTAGTAACTGAGATCACATTTGAACTCAGTGAGATAATTAATTTTCCTGAATCTAAGCCTGGTGCTTTATCCACTGAGCTACTTAGCTGCAACCTCCTCTTCCAAAACTGAATACTTAGGTTAGATGTTCCATCTAAACTATATATATTTAAAAAGAGTCATGCTTATGCTCTTTTGATTGAATAGCCAATGATATCCAATCACCAGGCTCCAAAATTGTAAGCAAACACAGTATCCCTACCTGTGATTGTTCTACATCTATAAATTATAATTCCCATAATATTTCCTGTCAATAAGACTTGAGGCTCTATAGGTTTCTGTTACTTCCATGAAAAATAAAAAAAATATTAGGAACAATTGTCACCATTCCCACTTAACAGAAGGGCTACTAATATTCATTAAAATTATTAATAAAAAACAAATCAATGTTATTTAATAATAGAATCACAGAATGTAAGGAACTTTCAAGGAAAATCTGGAAACCACTGGGCTCAATACTTTTATTTTCAAGATAAGAAAAGTAAAGTTAATAATCAATAAACATTTATTAAGCACCTGTTATGTACTAATATGATGATGATATTGATGACCAGCATTTATATAATGCTTTAACAATTTCCAAATATAGCAGCTAGGTGGTGCAGTGATAGAACACCAGCCCTGAAGTCAGAAGGACCTGAGTTCAAATTTGATCACAGACACTTAACACTTCCTAGCTGTGTGACCCTGGGCAAGTCACTTAACCCCAATTGCCTGGGGGGGGGGGAAATAACTTCCAAGTGCTTTACATGTAACCTCATTTTTTCCTCAAAACAATCCAGTTTTATGAGATACTATCATCCCCATTTATAGATTTACCAAACTCAGTATGAGAGTTTAAGTGATTTTACAGGGTCACAAAGCTTAGAAAGTATCTGAGATGAAATCTAAACTTAGGTCTTTCTAACTCCAGCTCCTGGCACCTTATCTACCTAGTCAATAGCATTTACAAAAACTATGACAGGGAGAATACATTAGATTATATAAAGAAGCATAAATTATGCTTCCTGTCCACATGATTTTTTTCAATCTATAATACAAAAACAATAATATACTCTACTGTGTTTTATACAATTCCAAAACAACCCAAAATGTTCAAGAGATCATAGAAAAATTGACAAGAGATCTCAGTCATATAAGTCATACCCCAGTTCCCTTTTTGGCAGCCTTTCTTTTCTTTTATCTTCAGTATAGTATTTACTTTGTATTATTTGTTGGAAATTAAAAGTATATCCATTTAAACATCAAAGATGACTTTGAATTTATAAGGTTACAATTAACTTGAGAGACCTTTCTTTTATTTTCGGCTCAATATACATTAGTAGTGATTGACATTTAAGGATGAAAGTCTACTCTGAATCATTAAGTTAAAGATTTATTTTTCATTCAGAAAAAAAATATGTATATACATATAATATATATATAATCTCAGAATTAGAATAATCATATTCTTGTAAAGAGAGAAACAGATAATGGACATCAGCATTGGTAAATTTATAAATAAAAAAACCATACTTAACAAAATGTTAACACATTTATATCATGGAATACAGAATTCAGAATATTACATATAGATACATATTAAAAATAAGTTTGGGAGACATCTCAGTCATTTCTGTTTTGATCAGAAAACCAGAGTCTTCCCCCTCCCAGATTTATTTATTTAGATTTTTTTTTTTTGATTAGGTCAAAGAGCCCATTCTTTACCTCAATTCCTACCTAGTCTGAATTACTTAATGGGTATTACCTCAGTCAATCTGAGACCTATTGAAAACCTTATCTTAAAAAGGCCAAGATCTGCTGCAACCAAGGCTATCTCCAGTCTTCCTGAACTATTTCTAGTTAATCTCCCCAGATGGATCTGGAGGGGAAAATGAGGCAGGTGACTTTGCACAGCCCTCCTTTACTACAGTCCAACTCATTTGTATGTCATGGCATCATCTCCCTGATGTCATAGTTCTCTTCAAGAAAGAAGGATCAATAATAATCAAGTCAAAACTAATTTCTGTTCTCAATCTTGAGGTATAAATAATAGTTTAAGATATCCTTAACTGATGACTGGATTCCAAATGCAATGTTTCCCAACCTCAATAAAAATACACAATGTTAAAAAACCAATAATTAGCCATGAATGAAAGATACAAACATTCTTAAGGTAGATCATAGGGTCTTAATATTTTAGAATGGGAAAAGAGTTGAGAGGTCTAATGCAATCTTATTGTTTTACAAATTAATAAACAGAATCCCAGAGAAGCTAAGCTAATTAGACTATACACAAACTAAGTCGAAGACTTTGAATTTTAACTCAGTTTTTTTTTTTCTTTTACTTTAAAGCATATTCTACTGCCAGGTTTTCTTTTTTTCCCTCTATTTATGTTCCTATTAAAATATACATACTCAATTGGATAGAAGTTAATCTTTTCTCAAAACTTCTTTTGATTTTATATCACCTTAACTTTTAAATCTATTTCACTCCCTTGCTCTTTCCAGCAAGTCATCTTGTCTAACAAAGGATAAAAAATGAGGAAGAAAAGTAGTTAAGCACCATAAGATATTCATCAAGTCTGACAATAACAAAAAAATTAATAGGTAGCATTTATATAGCACATTAAAGTTTGCACAGGATTTTATATGCATTAGCTCATTTGATCCTTACAATATCCCTGGGAGATAGGTGCTATTATTATTCTCATTTTACAGTTGAGAACATTGAGACAGATGGGTTAAGTAATTTTCTTTGGGTCACACAACTAGTAAGTGTCACAGGTTAGATTTTAATTCATCTTTATATCTCTAGGGCTAGTGCTCTACTGCACCAAGTACTAATAGTATATGTTAAGACTTTCTAAATGAAACAAATCACTAACTTGAAATGAAAAGTTGCTTGCTAATATTTATAAGCATTATTAAGTAATTTATGGACATGTCTCATAATATGATGATGAATCCATAATTTCATCAGCATGGGAACTGCTATTAGTAGGAACCAAAGTCAATCCATTTCTCCTTGTCCTGAAAGAGTCTGTTGCTTATGTTTGTTTATAAATCTACCATTTTCTATTCAATATAATAAAAGTCTTCCCTGGGTTTTTCAGTATTCTAACAGATTACATACAATATAGTATTTGGTAGAAATTCCCTTACCTGTCTTCCTATATTCAGTATATACATGTCTACGATGTCACTTATGGTGTGAAAATCATTACTGGTTAAATGTAACAGCCTTATGCTATTATATTTCTTTAAATTATTATGATCGACCCTTGTAATTTTCATTTGAGATAGCAGTATTCCCTAATTTCCAATCATATATCATCACTGGGAGAACATAGGTTAAGAATATAATTAAAAATACTGCACAATTTCCCAGGTGTGGTTTATCATGTTCTCTGAGTCTAATTTCATTCCTGGTCCAACTCACTGTTCATTTGCCATGCCTTTCTATGATATATACATAAAATGAGCTATATGTTCAATGGTAGGTTACAATTAGGGCAACATGAATTCTTTATGCCTTAATTTTGCCTATATAGATTTGAGACTAAGAAACTCACTGGCTAGGCCCTTGAGGTAGGTTGCAGAGTTGGATGAAAGAACCTCAAGCTTATTAATTATAATAATTACAAATTTTATATTATTTTATTTTGTTTGATAATGGTTTGGTGGTCATATTATAATGATAGGACTCCAATATGGAGTCACTTAGGCTAAGTGTTCCTAATGTCCATATAAGCATACAGGCAAAACAGACATATACTTTTCAAGTGTTAAATTCTGTGTGAGGTAAATAAGGCAGTTTCTGATTGGATAAACTCTTGACTTACTGCCCTCCAGTCATTTTCCTTCTGCTGTCTTAATCAATTAATGCTGGATACTCTCACAAGTTTGTCTTCCTGATAAAGAAGCCCTATATTTATAAAAGCTCTCCCCAAGCTCCACTCAGCCTGATATAGATAAGGAACCCAGAGAACTTTGTATCAGATCTAGGTTTGATAAGGAATGCCTTCTCCTACATTTGGCACCAATTATCTGTTTTCAATCAATCAAACACTTTTAGAGCATACAATATTGCCATTTGAACCCAAACTTTAAACATCTTTCCTTCCCAATACCTCTCCTTCATCCCCCTGGTTGGATGAATTTCTTGAATGTGGGTACAAACCTATTTAAATTTATATTGCCATTGTATATGTATGCTTTATTTGTCTGCTTTATGAATTGCATAACATAGCATATAAATAAGAAACTTTCTTACCCCACATCTAACAAACTCCTCAATTACATGCCTGTGAGACAATAAGCCAAAGTATACCTATTAGATATGTATGGATTATTTTATAGAGATTAGAAAAGTAGGCCAAAAAGACAGTAGTTGCTGCCATTTTTTCAACATATTTTCTTGATAATTATAACATTAGTTATATTTTCCATTCTTTTAGAATTTTTTACTCTTTGATAAAGTACAAAAATCTATTCCTGAATTCCTTGTCCATGGTTGGGCAGTACCAACATAATAAAAATACTAATTTATTTTATGTATTTGGTGCTATACAAAATTAATAAGGGGTCACTTTATAGAACTATGGAATGTGGTCAAGGTGGTAATAATAATAATCAATTGGAAGAATATCCAAAATTTCCCTTGACAGAAATATAGATAAAAATAGGAATGAAAAGGGAATTGAACTTCCAGATATTAAATCAACAAACATTTATTAAGCATCTATTATGTGCCAGACACTGTAATAATTGGGCTTCTAGACTTTGAATTATCTTTTAAAACAATACTTATCAAAATTATTTGCTATTGGTTAAAATACAGAGAGGTAGGTCATTAGAACAGACTGGATAAGAAAGAAATAGAAATAATATCTCAATGAGCAAACCTGAGGTCATAAGTACTTTGGGAAAACATCTAATTTATACCATATAGCCCAATAAGTTCCAAATGGATATACTACCCAAACATAAAAGGCCATATCATTTTATTATTTTTTGAATGGCAATATTTTAATTCATAAAACAATGTCCAAGATATAAAACCAATCTATTGTAAGCCTTAAAGTATGTTACATTCTCTTTATGTACTTTTTAAAATTAAAGCTGTTTATTTTCAAAATATATGCATAGATAATTTTCAATATTCACCTTTGCAAAACTTTGTGTCCCAATTTTTTTTCCTTCCCTTCTCCCTACCCCTTCCCCTAAATGGTAAGTAATCCAATATGTTAAATATGTGCAATTCCTCCATAAATATTTTCAGAATTATCATGGGGCCATATCATTTTAGAACTAAAAGGAGAAAGGAAGGATATATGTGACCAGGAGGTGAATTCTTAATTAAAGGATAGAGGAAAAATTACATAGGAAATTTTCAAAAGAAGGGGAGAAAACAATTAGAAATTTTTACAAAAACGAAACCTATACAACTTTAAATGGGGAAAATCCTTGCATCAAATATCACTGATTAAAATCTGACATTCATGAAATATAGAAAAAAAGACAAATATGTAATACCAAAAGCTATTCCCTAGTAAATCAGGGCCCAAAATAACATAATTTTCAAAAGAAGAAATGCAACCAAAGAACTTATAAAAAATGCAATCCACCTCCAGAGACAGAACTGATGAAGTCTGAATGCAAATCAAACTATATTTCTAAAAATTTCTTTTGTTCCTTCTCCTCCTTCTCTTCTTCTTCCTCCTCTTCCTTCTCTGTGCCTTCTTTCAGATCATGGATAATATGGATATATGTTTTACATTACTTCACATGTATAATATATATCAAGTTGTTTGTCTTTTCAAGGAGGAAGGAAGAGAAAGGATTGGGATTGCAAAATTTTTAAAAATGAATGTAAAATTTTTTTGCATATAATTAGAAAAATTAGAAAAAACAAAATATAAAAATTTCTAAAAAGAAATGTAAGCTATCAATAAACATATACTTACTCTCTAAATCACTAATAGAAGAAATGACAACCAAACAAAAGACAAAAATAGTTTATGTTAGATAAGCAAAAAAAAAAAAAAAACCAACTACACTATTTTACTTTGGGTGAAACCATACAATAGGGAATAATGTGGTAAATATCACTAATTTATAGTCACCCTCTCACCAATTTTTGTATCTCCTCAGCATAAACACCAGGGATAATGACGACAGTAAGGTGCCATAAATACCAAAATATTCATTTCAACATATCTTTAGGTTTTCAAAAACTGATTAGGTATCTGTAGCAGATGCTTAATTTGGGGCAAGAGACTAAAATTTAAGAGCTAAGGCACATGAGAGTGATCAAAGATAGAAAGCAGGCCCCATTTGTTTAAAAAATACTTTTTGTGATGCAAAAAAATGGAACTAAAGTAAATACTAATCTTTCAAGGGCTGGCTAAACAAATTGGAATGTAGAGATGTAATGGGATATTATTATGCCATAAGAACCAAAGCACATATGTTATTTAGAGACACATGGAAGAATTTTATGAACGGAAAACAGATCTAACTAAGTGAGCAGACCAGGAGACCAATATAGATAATAATTAGAACACAAAAACAACACTAAAAGACAACAGATAACTTCAGTGGCCAATCATAATACATTAAAAGAGATGATGAACACATTTCCTTCCTTTTGCATAGGGAAGTGATTCTGTACAGAATGTTTTAAATGATGTGAAAATAGGTTATTTTGTTATTGGTTTGGCATAAATTTTTTTATAAGGGAAAGCTTAGCACTAGGGATTATGGCAGGGAAAAAAAAGACATCACTAAAACTTTGAAGATTAAAAATCACTCATTTCTTTCATTTAAATCATGTTTCCTATGCGTTTAAAGGACTGATCCATCTCTTCTAAAATAACTTAGTTTTTCACCCAGGTTATTATAATTATGTCTAGAAACTGTGTAGTTTACATAGGATATCCCCAAAATCTGACTGTAATTTAAAATATAATGTTGTTTTAATAGCTTAAAACTAAACTAAAAGTTTTAGGGCTCTGTATTTATAAAATCATCTGATAGAAGACTTAGAGGGTCTTAAAGACCATTTATTCCAATTTCTTTCTTTTCTGGATGAGGAAACAGGTCTAGGGAAGTGATTTGTCCAAAGGAACATAAATATTCTGTGGCACTATTGGCATTTGAACCCAAATACTCTGACTGCAAATCTAGTACCGTTAAAGTCACTGTAAAAACAAACAAACAAACAAACAAAAAAACTAGTGGTAGCAAATACATTTTTACTGACTAGGATATTCACTCCTGAAGGTTCTATTAAGCTATTCTGGGAAAGGGAAGGGCTATTTTACAGCT
Source organism: Sminthopsis crassicaudata (assembly GCF_048593235.1). Lineage (NCBI taxonomy): Eukaryota > Metazoa > Chordata > Mammalia > Dasyuromorphia > Dasyuridae > Sminthopsis > Sminthopsis crassicaudata. Next base: position 555,719,321 of record NC_133617.1, on the reverse strand, counting down.
GTTCTCTGTAGACTTCGCTGCTGGCAAAGGGTTAGAACAAGGAAAACAGGAAGGAAACTCTGCCCACTAGGCATCATTTCTACATCATTTGCAAAACCAAGTTCCTAAACCAGCAAGTACAAAAAGCAAATAGGGACCAAGATAAGAACATAAAAAAGAAATAATGAAATGAATAAAATAGCCTATAATATAGTAGGCTATAAAACACATATTTAGAGTGACTGGCTTCAACTTCTGAAGATAAAGACCCAGGTGAAGATTACTCAAGTGTAAATGCTTATTTACTATTTTTTTTCTTGCTTAAGAAATCACAGGACAAAAATTGAAAGTGCCCAGATTTGATTGAGAATTTAAAGTAATATGTTCCTAAATTTGTGATCCTGAAGACAGGTGCAAAGCAGAGCCGAAAGACAGAGATTGTTTTATAATGGAATGAAAGCTTAAAATTAGAGCCGGAAAACTTGGTTTCCAGACTCTGCCACTCCCTTGTGGAATGATGGTAATCAAGTCACCAAGCTTCCTAAGACTTCAGTTTCTTCATTTGAAAAGTGATGGGGCAGATTTCAGAGAGTTTTAACTTTTGTGTCATGGACCCTTTGGCAGCCTGATGAAACCTATGAACCCATTCTCAAAATAATGTTGTTAAAAGCATAAAATAACACACAAGGATTTACAAAGGAAATTGGTTATATTGAAATACACAAAGTCATAGTTTTTCAATTAAGAATTTTTTAGTTAGATGAATTCTGAAGTTCCTTCCAAGTCTTATTTGTTATGATATTTAAAATCTATATAATTTGTCTAACCATATCTAACATTATCATGCTTTTCTATGATAAAAAAAGAAAGCAAGACTTTTAAGTATTTTAGGCCCTAAAAATCCAACAAACTTTTATGGTCTTTACTTTATTCATGTTTATGTAAACTCCATTATATAAAATCTGTTTATGATTAATTGCACTTTGAAATACACAATGCAACATCCATATCAAAATGAATATATCAAAATAATCCATCCATTTGTTCCAACAAAGCTACCATACAATACAATACTCAAAACATCTCTTTTTTTGCTGCCTCCAAGGCCAGCTTATGAGCTAGTATGAAGTAGCTGATAGAAAATTAGAACAATTAGTTTGAATTTAAGTTCTGTTGCCTCAATTTAATTCAATAAATACTACCTGGAAGGCATGGTACTACATGTTCTCTGCCTTCAAGGAATTTACATTATACCAGGAGGATAGATTACAGCAGAAACAGAAGCAAATATAATACAAAGTGGAGAGTGAAGAGGTCGAATGAGAGATCAGGCAGAACTCTCTTGAATCAAACCTGAAAAAAAGGAAAGGTTTGTTTGTAAGGCAGAAATGAAAAAAAAGGAAATGTCTTATGCAAATGGCATATTAAGTTTGGGAATTGGAAGCTTACTTCCACTCTCAGTCTCTGGAAAGGAAAGTTTAAAATTTAGGAGAGTGTTAATAAAGCCAGCTTCCCTACATGTTTGCAGCTTCTCTTTCCATGTGTTTCTTTTCAAGAGAGTCTCTAGAGCACATGAATCTTTAGCATCTACTCTAGAAATCTCCAATACCAAAGACATCAAATTCACAACGATCTGTTTTAATCTGAGTTTGACATCAGTCTCATACCAAAAACAAAGCATCTAGCTCAGTATTCTCTCTAGCAATTCAGGAATCACATCTTCCTCCATTCATAGTGCACATAATTAGAATGCCTTCCATCTTAGGCTATAAAGGGGACAAGGCTATAAAAAGAAATGTAACTTATTGTTAGGAACCATATTTTTGGGGGGGAGAAATTTTTTATTGTAACTTTTTATTGACAGAACATATGCTTGGGTAATTTTTTACAATATTATCGTTTGCACTCACTTCTTTCTGACTTTTCCCTTCCCTCCCTCTACCCCCTCCCCTATATGGCAAGCAGTCTTATACATGTTAAATATGTTATAGTATATCCTAGATAACAATATGTGTGCAAAACCGAACAGTTCTCTTGTTACACAGGGAGAATTGGATTCAGAAGGTAAAAAAAAATCTGGGAAGAAAAACAAAAATGCAGACAGTTTACACTCATTTCCCAGGGTTCCTTTTCTGGGTGTAGCTGATTCTGTCCATCATTGATAAATTGGAACTGGATTAGATCTTCTCTATGTTGGAGATATCCACTTCCATCAGAATACATCCTCATACAGTATTGCTGTTGAAGTATATAATGATCTCCTGGTTCTGCTCATTTCATTTAGCATCAGTTGATGTAAGTCTCTCCAAGCCTCTCTGTATTCATCCTGCTGGTCATTTCTTACAGAACAATAATATTCCATAACATTCATATACTAAAGTTTATCCAACCATTCTCCAATTGATGGGCATTGATTCATTTTCCAGTTTCTAGCCACTACAGAAAGGGCTGCCACAAACATTTTGGCACATACAGGTACCTTTCCCTTCTTTAGTATTTCTTTGGGATATAAACCCAGTAGTAGCACTGCTGGATCACAGGGTATGCACAGTTTGATAACTTTTTGAGCATAATTCCAGATTGCTCTCCAGAATGGTTGGATTCGAGGAACCAAATTTAAATTGGTCTAATTTATTTATAGTCACACTTTGTTTTTGAGAAAGGATATGCTATTTCGTAGCTTGATGGCCCATTTTACAACATAGATCAGAACAGTTTTTTGGCCAAGGAGTATGGTGTGCCCTATCTCACTAAATTGTTCTAGCTATGGGCTTGAGTGGATAATAATCAGTTACTGGGAAAGTTTTATTCTCAAGAGAATAAGGTTCTTCTTATGTTATTTGACTTCTTGTATTTCTACTTTGGAACCCTGAGGAAAATTCCTTAGGGACTCTGCAAAAGACATTAACAGGGTTTCTTTGGTAACAGTATTTAAAGTCAGATATTTAACAGCTATTTATTTCCTCCATCATACAGTAAATGTGCAAAGCACACAAGACTAATTAGCATGCATGAATATTACTTAAACCAAACTATAATATATTACAAAATGATGACAGGAACCTATAAACAGATGTAGAAAACAGGAGCACTCAAAGGCATTCATAGAATCATATACCTTCTGTTATTCTCCAGGTAGATGATATAGTAAAAATAGCAAAATATGAAATAGATGGTACAATTTTTCACCTTCAACTCAGCTATATACCATCTCACTAACTCACTCAAAATCAAAATCTTTACTCCAAGCTCTCAGGCCCCTCCTAATGGTCACCAATATTAAAACTATCTCAGGATTGCTATTTGGTCACCTAGCATCAGTAGAAGCAGAGAGACTCAAGGTCCCATCTATATTGGAATTTGGAGAGTGCCCAAGAGGGCAGCACTCCCAGACTCCAGCCAGGTGGAGCAGATACCAAGATAGATAGCACCTACAATGAGTCTGGTATAAAAGGTTCCTTATGTGCAGTCATACTACCCTGGTCTCAGTAAATAGGATTAGGCAGGGAAGAGAACTTTCCCAGTATTTTGGAATCTTCCATTTTTAACAGCTAAGCCTTTTTGTGCTAAGGGGCAAAAAGAGACACTAAAGGGCACTGGCTGCAGCAGCTGATCCTGCAGTTTACTGTGGGTCTTTTACAGCAAAATGGCTGATACAGAATAAAATGGAGACAGCAAGCCTTGAGGTAGGTTGGTCTGAATAATTAGAAGATCTAAGTGTAACACCAAAATATCAGGGAAGCTCATTGAGCAATAGCTGGGAGTTTATTAGGAGATATTAAGGCAAGGGAGAAGAGGAGCTCACTGGAAATTCATTGAATTCATTCTGGGGATTCACCTGAGAAGGGTAATTTTGTCCACTTTTCACACAAATCTTAGTGTCATCACTTCCATGTGTAAGTAACTGCCATAGCTACTGGAATTAAGAGGAAGGATTTCTCCTCCTTCCCCTATTCCCCTAGGAAGTTCAAAAGTGACTTATCAAAAGCTTGTCCCTTCCTTCAATCAATAAGCATTTTTAAGCACCTTCTGAGAGCTAGCCACTGTGTTAATGCCCCCTAAATGAAAGATGCTTCCTGTCCAGTGGCCTCTTCAACACATTCCCCAACTACAGGAATAGAGGATCAAGCATTCTCTTATTGATTTGCATTTCCTTAATTAAGTTACCAAAACACCTTTCATCAGAAGTGGCTAAGGTCAGGGCTTAACTATGCTCCATGGGCTACAATCAAATCTTTCCTTGTATACTTAACAAATACTTTATCTTAGGTGACTTAAAAAACAAATTTTTGCCAATTGCCTTAAATGAGAATTAATATATTTTTGTGATCAGGAGTGGCTAATAGGATTCAAAAGGGGTGAGGGGGAGGGAGAAGGAAGAAGAGGGGAGATACATGCAGTAAGAAGAGCCATGATTAAGAAAAAAGATTGAACCCAAAACATAAATCTAGAGGTCAAAGCCACAAACAGTTCTTAGAAATGACCATTCTGCTATGCCCAAAGGACTGTCAAACTGTGCATACCATTTGATCCAGCAGTGTTTCTACTGAGTTTGTGTCCCAAAGAGATCTTATAGAAAGGAAAGGGACCCACATGTGCAGAAATGTTTGTGGCAACCCTTTTTGTAGTGGCAAGAAACTGGAAACTGAGTGGATGTCCATCAGTTGGTGAATGGCTAAATAAATTATGGTATATGAATTTAATGGAATGTTATTGTTCTATGAGAAATGATCAGCAAGATGATTTCAGAGAAGCCCGGAGAGACTTGCATGAACTGATGCTAAGTGAAGTAAGTAGAATCAAGAGAACATTATATATAGGAACAAGAAGATTATGTGATGATCAATTCTGACAGACATGGCTCTTTTCAAAAATGAAATGATCCAAGACAGGCCCAATGGACCATCTACACCCAGAGAAAGGCCTATGGGAAATGAACATGCATCACAACATAGAATTTTCACTTTTTTATTATTGTTTGCTTGCTTTTTTGGTTTCTTATTTTTTTTTAACTTTATGATTTGATTTTTCTTGTGTCGCCTAGTAAATGTGGAAATATATATGAAAGAATTGCACATGTTTAACATATTGGATTACTTCCTTCTAAGGTAGGAGAAGGGAGAGAGAAAAAAATTTGAAACACAAGGTTCTACAAGGGTGAATGTTGAAAATTATCTATGCATATGTTTTGAAAATAAAAAGTTTTAAAAAAATAAAATAAAGAAGTGACTGTTCTAGAGTTAGGCAGTCATGGAATTAGGAAGGAAAATCTGTCTAGAGTAAGAACAGGAAAGCAACTCACAGGAAGAAGCATATAATATCAGTGAACAACAGTTTGTCTTAGATAATGTCTCCCCAGAAGAAGTATCCTTTTGAGGCAGGAGGCTACAAACCACACTCTTTCCTCACTTAGCTACATTGTATATTACAGTGAACTCACAAACTTACACTATTCAGAAAAAAAAATCTCATAAATTCTTCTTTTGGCCAATTGGAAAAATAATAAAACCAAGTCAAGAGAAGCAATAATATTGTAACACTTCAATAATGCCAGTCTAAGATGAATAGATGTGGAACGTGATTTATTAGTCTTTTTATGTAACATAGAACTCTGACACCAAAACAGGTCCACAAAAATGTTTCCTGTATTCTTTGCTCCACATCAGTGAGTTCTTTCATTTATTGCTTATTATTATTATTATTATTATTATTATTATTATTACTTAATTAAATCAGGTATATCTGGGCTTATCTGGATACTGTGCTTAATTAGAAACAATTCTGGGCAATCTTTTATCAAAGATCATGAAGTGCTGGATGTATACTGTATACAGAGAAACTGTAGAGGAAGGTTACAAGCCTTTAAGTATTAATATTGAATGTTGAATATCAAAGACTGTTAAAAAAAATAATATTTAAAGAATAAAATTGGTTCATCCTCTAAATAATAATAAAAAGTAAAGCAGATACAGCTAGGGATCAAATTATCAGGGGTCTCCAATGCTAGATGAAGGAAGTTGACCTTGAAAAGATTAAAAAGTCATTCCAGATTTTATTACAAAGGATGAATACAACAGAGATGTGCTTTAAAGAGATCATTTTGGTGGTAGGATATAGAATGTATGGGAGGAAAAATAGAAAAGAAAGGAGATGGAGATAAGTGACGTTGTTAGTCATAATAGTCAAGAGATAAGATAACCTTGAACTAACATTCTAACTTGTGATAGTGAGAAGGGGATGAAGGCGGGGAAGGAAGGGGTGATAGAGAAAGGAATAGATTTAGAAACAAAGTTACAGAAAGTTTAATAATTAAACTACTGTTATATTAGAGCAAAATTGGGTCCTCAGAGAGTACGGAATCATAAGCTTTGAGAGTTGTAAGGGATCACAGCAGCCATTTAGTTCAACTAATACACAAATGAAATCTTTACTGTCAAACATCTATCAGATGACCATTTGTAATGGGCCAGAACTCTGGAGAAATAAACTTGAGGCAAGGTTTCTTACAACAAGGTGTTAACTCAATGGAATTGATAAGACAATGGTTATCTAAGTTTAGCATGGTGATTAATGATTCTCCAGTTTAGTATGATTGATTTAATCTTACAACAAATAATGGTTCCCAAGTGATATAATAATTGACTTATACTCATTATATGAATTGATTTAATTGTAATAGAGTATATAAACTGGGGACAAACTCACCCACAGAGAAGAAGACTTGACCAGTCTCATGGTGGCTCTCCTGACTTCATCACTTTTTCACTAAGACTAAGGACTCGGATGGTCCCAAGATCCTCCAGAGAGCTAGTCTGGACACTATATTTTAATCCACTCTGGTGTAGGGGCTCTAGAAATCAACAGTATGTTTTGTCACCTCAACTTGGGGGCTCTAGAAAGCAGGACATTACACTGAGATGTGCAGACTGCTGACTGGCTGATTGGCACGCAGACTGGGAAACAATAAAGGACTTTGTACTTTATCCCTGACTATTCTCATGGTGATTATTCTGCTGAAACCAAGGCTGGTTCTGAGACCTCCAGAAAGCTAACCAGAACATTACAACCATTGCCCACCGTTCCATTTCTGGATAGTCCTAATTGTTAGGAAGTTTCTTCTAACATCAAGCTTTAATTGACCTCTCTACAACTTCTCCTGGTATTTCTGGTTCATTACTTTGGGGCCAAGCCCTGTCCCTCCTCCACAAAATGACCCTTTAAATATTTGAAGATAGCTCTCAACTCATCTGCATCCAGATGGTACAGTGGAGAGGGAATTGGAATCAGGCAAACCTAAGTTCCAATGTGACTCTGGGCTTAACCTTATCATTTCACCCTATTTGACTCAGTTTTCTCATGTATAAAATGGTCTGGAGAAGGAAATGCCCAACTATTTTCATATCATTGCCAAGAAAACCCCAAATGAGGTCACAAAGGGTTGGACACAACTGAAAATGACTAAACACATACACAATACACAAAATCTCATATTACATCATGATGGAAGGCTTGATTTCCAATCCAAAATAAACCCACACATTACGATAGTTTCATTACAACATTTTGTTCTTCTCTGAACACTAACAACTTTGAGAAGTTTCACACCCAGAATAATAAAGTAAAACAGAAAAAAAGATCAAATTCTTGAAGAAACAATCCATACATAGCTTCCAACAATTTAGATAGGGCCAGAAAGATAAAAAAAAAATCATTTTTCTACTAAAACATTTTGAAAAGGCATCATCTCAAAAATAAGTTTAAGTATGTTTGCTCTCTTCAAAAAGTCAGTGTGTTGTCAAGTACAAATGTCAGCTCTTACTGCCATTCCAGTCGTTGCTACTATAAATATTTCCATCAAGTAGCTTGTGGTGCTGTAGGGTGCTGAATTTGTAATCAGAAAGACCTGAATTCAAATTCAACTTTAACTCTTAAGCTGTGTGAACTCAAGCCAGTCACTTAACTTCTCTGTCTCAGTTTCCTCAAGTATAAAATGAGGAAAATAAATACATCTACCTTGCAGAGTTGTTTTGAGATCAAACAAGAGAGCTTGAGCATAGTACACAGCAGGTACTTTGTAAATAAATGTTTTTTCTCTTCCCCATCAGAGTTGTAACATGACAGACAGCCAGAGCAAGCAGACCAAAGTGGTAATTAAAATGAACTTTTTAAGGCAAATCAAAATTAGGGAGAGGAAGACTCCAAGATATAACAGAGAGAATGGAAAGTAGGGCAAGACCAAACTGTTAAGTTCAACTAGTATATGACTGATAGGTGGTAGGTGGGAAAGGAATCACATTACCTAAAAGCTTACTATTTTAATCAATGATTCTTGTTAATGAGGTGCTAGACTCAGTTGTTTCTGCCCTGCTGAAGAAGTTTAAGTAAAATTGGTGACATCTAAATTTTCGGATCTTTAATCAAAATCCTAGTTACCCTGTCCTATTATGTTTTTCCTTTCTACTGGACCCTATGAAAGCACTATTATATTTTAAGTAAATTCCTCCATATCTTCCCTCTCACTAAATTCTTCTGGCATTTTCCTTACCTCAGTAGAAACCTGGGTTTCTCCACATTATTAGAAACCCTTTCCAATGGAGGCTATTCCTTCTCCCTCTCCTTTTTCTTAAGCAGAAGAAAGTGGGGAAAAAAAAGTTATTTGATCCTATGGGTAAAGTTATTATACATTTTAGTTTTGAAAATAATCAATTAGTAATTATCCATTAAGTATTATCCATTAAGTTTGACAGATATTGTGTTAAGCAAGGGGGATAAAAAGCAAAAACAAAATAAGTACCTGCCTTCAAAAGCAGAGTGTATAAGTAAGAAAACAATGAAGGTCATAGCAACCAAGAAGAATAGGAAAGTCCTGAAGAAGATAGGATTTGAGCTGAGTATTAAAGGAAGGCAGGGACCCCAAGAGATAAAGGTAAGAATGGATGGCATTTTGAGGATGGGAAACATTCAGTTCTGGAGAAAAATGGTAAGGATTAGCAAGCACGTCTGTATCACACCCAATAAACCTCGAATCCAAACCAATAAACCAGGCTAGCAACCTCCATGTCAAACTCCAAATAAGTATAAAATAAATTTAAGTAAACTTTCAAATGATATTTTTTTAAGTTTGTAGCATTTATATTTCTGAAATAATTAAAGATTAAAACTGCACCAAGACTTGTAGAACACACAGTACATACATATGGTATAGATTTGAATCACCTGTACATGGAATAGATTAAGCATTTACTAAGCACCTATCATGTGCTAGTCATCATGGTAAATGCTTGGCAAATATCTCATTTGATTCTCACAGCAACCTGCTTCATAAAGGGATTGGAATTAAATGATTGATGACATTTTCTTTTTTCAAATGTGTTCCTTCCAAATTTGGGGAAGGGGATTGTTATTGCTGTTGTTATTTTGCTGGACCTTCAACTTCATCAATGAAGGTATGACTCCACCTTCCCTGATATTTCTAGTTAGAGGCATGCCTAGGACACTGAGAAGATAAACTGTTTGCCAGGGGTCACACAGTGTCAAAAACAGAACTTGAACCTAAGACTCCCTGATTCAGAGTCCAACTGTTTATTTATTCTGCTAAGCTGACTCATTGAAGTATTATATTACTTAGAATTAAACAAAATACATACTTCTTAAATCAAGAGTATGATAAATTAATTAAAATTAATTTCCTTCTGTCTTTTAAAGTGATTATTTTTTTTTATCTTTTTTTTTTTTTTTAATTTTTTATTTTATTTTATAATTATAACATTTTTTGACATTACATATGCATGGGTAATTTTTTACAACATTATCCCTTGCACTTACTTCTGTTCAGATTTTTTTCCCTTCCTCCCCCAACCCCCTCCCCCAGATGGCAAGCAGTCTTATATATGTTAAATATATTACAGTATATTCTAGATACAATATATGTGTGTAGAACCGAATTTTTTGTTGCACAGGAAGAATTGGATTCAGAAGGTAAAAATAACAGTTTACATTCATTTCCCAGTGTTCCTTTTCTGGATGTAGCTGGTTCTGTCCATCATTAATCAATTGGAATTGGATTAGCTCTTCTCTATGTTGAAGAAATCCACTTCCATCAGCATACATCCTCATACAGTATCATTGTTGAAGTGTATAAAGATCTTCTGGTTCTGCTCGTTTCACTCAGCATCAGTTGATGTAAGTCTCTCCAAGCCTCTCTGTATTTCTCCTGTTGGTCATTTCTTATAGAACAATAATATTCCATAACATTCATATACCATAGTTTACCCAACCATTCTCCAATTGATGGACATCCATTCATTTTCCAGCTTCTAGCCACTATGAAAAGGGCTGCCACAAACATTTTGGCACATACAGGACCCTTTTGCTTCTCTAGTAGTTCCTTGGGGTATAAGCCCAGTAGTAGTATGGCTGGGTCAAAGGGTATGCACATTTTGATAACTTTTTGGGCATAATTCCAGATTGCTCTCCAGAATGGTTGGATTCTTTCACAACTCCACCAACAATGCATCAGTGTCCCAGTTTTCCCACAGCCCCTCCAACATTCATCGTTATTTGTTCCTGTCATCTTAGCCAATCTGACAGGTGTGTAATGATACCTCAGAGTTGTCTTAATTTGCATTTCTCTGATCAATAGTGATTTGGAACACTCTTTCATATGAGTGGAAATAGTTTTAATTTCATCATCTGAAAATTGTCTGTTCATATCCTTTGACCATTTATCAATTGGAGAATGGCTTGATTTCTTATAAATTAAAGTCAATTCTCTGTATATTTTGGAGATGAGGCCTTTATCAGAACCTTTAACTGTAAAAATTTTTTCCCAATTTGTTACTTCCCTTCTAATCTTGTTTGCATTAGTTTTGTTTGTGCAGAAACTTTTTAATTTGGTGTAATCAAAATGTTCTATTTTGTGATCAATAATGGTCTCTAGTTCTCCCTTGGACACAAACTCCTTCCTCCTCCACAAGTCTGAGAGGTAAACCATCCCATGTTCCTCCAATTTATTTATGATTTCGTTCTTTATGCCTAAATCTTGGACCCATTTTGATCTAATCTTAGTATGTGGTGTTAAATGTGGGTCCATGCCTAGTTTCTGCCATACTAATTTCCAGTTTTCCCAGCAGTTTTTGTCAAATAATGAATTCTTATCCCAAAATTTGGGATCTTTGGGTTTGTCAAAGATTAGATTGCTATTTTTATTCACTATCTTGTCCTGTGAACCTAACCTATGCCACTGATCAACTAGTCTATTTCTTAGCCAATACCAAATGGTTTTGGTGACTGTTGCTTTATAATATAGCTTTAAATCAGGTACACTTAGACCACCTTCCTCTGACTTTTTTTTCATTAGTTCCCTTGCAATTCTCGACCTTTTATTCTTCCATATGAATTTTGTTGTTATTTTTTCTAGGTCATTAAGATAGTTTCTTGGGAGTCTGATTGGTATAGCACTAAATAAATAGATTAGTTTGGGGAGTATTGTCATCTTAATTATATTCGCTCGGCCTATCCAAGAACATTGAATGTCTTTCCAATGATTTAAATCTGACTTTATTTTTGTGGCAAGTGTTTTGTAATTTTGCTCATATAATTCCTGACTCTCCTTTGGTAGATATATACCCAAATATTTGATACTATCGACTGTTATTTTGAATGGAATTTCTCTTTGTATCTCTTGCTGTTGGATTGTGTTGGTAATATATAAAAATCCTGAGGATTTATGTGGATTTATTTTGTATCCTGCGACTTTGCTAAAATTCTGAATTATTTCTAATAGCTTTTTAGCAGAGTCTTTGGGGTTCTCTAAGTATACCATCATGTCATCTGCGAAAAGTGACAATTTGATTTCTTCATTTCCTACTCTAATTCCTTGGATCTCTTTCTCGGCTCTTATTGCCAAGGCTAGAGTTTCTAGTACTATATTGAATAGTAATGGTGATAGTGGGCAACCTTGTTTCACTCCTGATCTTACAGGGAAAGGTTCTAGTTTATCACCATTACATATGATGTTTACTGAAGGTTTTAAATATATGCTCCTTATTATTTTAAGGAATAGTCCATTTATTCCTATACTCTCAAGCGTTTTTAGTAGGAATGGATGTTGGATTTTATCAAATGCCTTTTCTGCATCTATTGAGATGATCATATGGTTTTTATTAATTTGATTATTAATATGGTCAATTATACTAATAGTTTTCCTAATATTAAACCAGCCCTGCATTCCTGGTATAAATCCCACTTGGTCATAGTGTATTATCCTGGGGATGATTTTCTGAAGTCTATTTGCTAATATCTTATTTAAGATTTTAGCATCAATATTCATTAAGGAAATTGGTCTATAGTTTTCTTTCTCAGTTTTCGATCTACCTGGTTTAGGTATCAGTACCATGTCTGTGTCATAGAAGGAATTTGGTAGGACTCCTTCAATCCCTACTTTTTCAAATAGTTTACATAGCATTGGAGTTAGTTGTTCTTTAAATGTTTGGTAGAATTCACCTGTAAATCCATCTGGTCCTGGGGACTTTTTCTTAGGAAGTTGGTTAATAGCTTGGTCTATTTCTTTTTCTGAGATGGGACTATTTAGACTACTTACTTCTTCCTCTGTTAATCTGGGCAAGCTATATTTTTGAAGGTATTCTTCCATTTCATTTGAGTTATCGAATTTATCGGCATAAAGTTGAGCGAAGTAGCTCCTAACTATTGTTCTAATTTCCTCTTCATTAGTGGTGAGTTCACCCTTTTCATTTTCAAGACTATCAATTTGCTTTTTCTCTTTCCTTTTTTTAATCAGGTTTACTAAGGGTTTGTCTATTTTGTTGGTTTTTTCATAAAACCAACTCTTAGTTTTATTAATTAATTCAATAGTTTTTTTACTTTCAATTTTATTAATCTCACCTTTTATTTTTTGAATTTCAAGTTTTGTGTTTGTCTGAGGGTTTTTAATTTGTTCCTTTTCTAGCAATTTTAGTTGTAAACCCAATTCGTTGGCCCTCTCTTTCTCTATTTTATGCAAGTAGGCCTGTAGAGATATAAAACTTCCCCTAATTACTGCTTTGGCTGTATCCCACACATTTTGGTATGATGTCTCATTATTGTCATTTTCTTGGGTGAAGTTATTAATTATGTCTATGATTTGCTGTTTTACCCAATCATTCTTTAGTATAAGATTATTTAGTTTCCAATTATTTTTTGGTCTATTTTCCCCTGGCTTTTTATTAAATGTTATTTTGATTGCATTATGGTCTGAAAAGGATGCATTTACTATTTCTGCCTTACTGCATTTGATTTTGAGGTTTTTATGCCCTAGTATATGATCAATTTTTGTATAGGTTCCATGAACTGCTGAGAAGAAAGTATATTCCTTTCTGTCTCCATTTAGCTTTCGCCAAAGATCTATCATATCAAACTTTTCTAGTATTCTATTTACCTCTTTGACTTCTTTCTTATTTATTTTGTGGTTTGATTTATCTAATTCTGAGAGAGCAAGGTTGAGATCTCCCGCTATTATAGTTTTGCTATCTATTTCCTCTTGCAGCTCTCTTAATTTCTCTTTTAAGAATTTAGATGCTGCACCACTTGGTGCATACATGTTTAATATTGATACTGTTTCACTATTGATGCTTCCCTTTAGCAGGATATAATGCCCTTCCTTATCTCTTTTAATTAGATCAATTTTTGTTTTTGCTTGATCTGAGATGAGGATGGCTACTCCTGCTTTTTTGGTTTTGCCTGAAGCATAATAGATTCTGCTCCACCCTTTTACTTTTAGTTTGAATGTCTCATCCTGTTTCAGGTGTGTTTCCTGTAAACAACATATAGTAGGATTCTGACTTTTAATCCAGTCTGCTAACTGCTTCCTCTTTATGAGGCAGTTTGCCCCATTCACATTTATGGTTAGAAGGACTAATTCTATATTGCTTGCCATCCTATTAACCTCTGCTTATGCTTTTCCCCTTTCCTTCCCTTTTACCCTCCTATCCAGTATTAAACTGGTGAACACCACTTGCTTTTCACAGCCCTCCCTTTTTAGGATCCCTCCCCCACCTTAAAGATCCTCCCCTTATTTTACCCCTTTTCCTCGAAATTACTGTATTCCCTTCCCCTTAGCTTACTCCTTCCCTTTCACTTTTCAATGAAGTGGAAGAAGTTTCACCATAAATCGAATATGTCTATTGATACACGCTATGTTCATCTCCCTCCTTTCTTTCTCTCAGATATAATAGGTTACCTTTGCCTCTTCATGAGATGTAGTACCACCACTTTATACTTTTTTATGATATAATCTCCTTTCCACCTCTAGTTTCTAAGACAAATTGTACATATGTTCTTTACATATTTTTTGGCAGAAGTATAGTTCTCAAGATTTCTTTTTACCTTTTTTAGAAGTCTCTTGAGTTCTGTATTTGAAGATCAAACCTCTTATGTAGGTCTGGTTTTTTCATCAAAAATAGATGGAATTCATTTATTTCGTTAAATGTCCATCTTCTTCCCTGGAAAACGATGCTCATTCTTGCTGGGTAAGTTATTCTTGGCTGTATACCAAGTTCCTTAGCCTTTCGGAATATCATGTTCCAGGCCCTGCGTTCTTTTAATGTGGATGCTGCTAGATCCTGTGTTATCCTTATTGTGGATCCTCCATATCTGAATTGTTTTTTTCTAGCAGCTTCCAATATCTTTTCCTTTGTCTGATGGTTCTTGAACTTGGCCACTATATTTCTTGGCGTTTTGATTTTAGGGTCCCTTTCAGTAGGTGATCGATGAATTTTCTCAATGTCTATTTTACCCTCTGTTTCCAAAACGTCTGGGCAGTTCTCTTTGATAATTTCCTCGAAAATGGTGTCCAAGCTCTTTTTTTCCTCCCATTTTTCAGGGAGTCCGATTATTCTCAAATTGTCTCTCCTGGATCTGTTTTCCAGGTCTGTTGTCTTTCTGGTAAGGTACTTGACAGTCTTTTCAATTGTTTCATTTCTCTGGTTTTGCTTGACTCCCTCTTGGTTTCTCCTTGAGTCATTCATTTCTACTTTTTCCAGTCTAATTTTCAATGATGTATTTTCTTCACTCACTTTTTTTATATCTCTTTGTAATTGTCCAATTGAGTTTTTATCTTCTATGGAATTGTTTTCCATTTTATCCATTTTATTTTTTTGAGAGCTGATTTCTTTTTCCAGCTCTCTAATCCTGTTTTCCTTGGAGTTGTTTACCTTTTCCAGCTCACTAATCCTGTTTTCTTTGGAGTTGTTTACCTTTTCCAGCTCACTAATCTTGTTTCTCAATGATTTGATTTCTTTATCCATTCTGTCTTTGAATGCATGAGATGACTTCTCCAGGCTCTCTTGCCAAGCTTCCCTTTCCTTTTCCCATTTCTCTTCCAGCTCTCTTGTGAGAGCCTTTTTGATTTCCTCTATGAGGTTCTTTTGTATTGAGGAGCAGCTTATATCCCTCCCAGGGGATACATCTGGGGACAGTCTGTTCCTAGGCTCCTCAGCATTTGAAGTCTGCTCCCTCTCCACACAGAAGCTGTCAATGGTTAGAGCCCTTTTGAATTTTTTGTTCATTTTGTCAGAGTAGGAATCAAAGAAAACAAACTGACAAGAGAAACAATTGGTCTGTTTTGCGGGGGATGGGGCTGGATGGTATTAATGGGCTTCCTCTACAGACTGGGGGTAGGGCAGCAGAGAGGCACTAACAGAACAGCAATGACTGTACTGAGTCTGCGCTCTGAGGCTCCGAGAACGCACCGAGTCAGTCCAGGTGGGGGTTGGGGGTGGCCGGGCTCTGAGAGACGCTGGCTTTCTGGGGTTTTAATCTTCACCTCCGGTGTTTACACCCTCTCCACCGCTCCTGGCTTGCTGCCAAGACGGAGCATCCACACTGGGGCAAAAGCCCTTTCACAGAAACGGCAGAGATCACACCCCTCCCCCTCCGGTCTGAGCTGTGTGAGCTGCTTGTCTTGCTCTGGCTGTCTGCCCTCAGTCTGCGCCCAGTCTGATTGACCCTCCCCCGAACAAACACAGACCTTTTCTGGCGACTTTCAAGGATGTCTTCTCTTGGTGATCATCTGTGGATTTCTTTCTGGATCAAGCATTAAGTCAGAGGCTTGTCATGAAGTAAGTTCTGAGAGAAAACGAGGAGCTCAAGCAGCTGTCTGCCTCCACGCCGCCATCTTGGCCGGAAGTTAAAGTGTTATTAGCAGTCTTAGTTTATTAAAGGCTCATGTAAACAATGTTTCTTTGGAAATCTGGTCCACTTTTACATGCCTATGACAAAATTATTTACTTTTCCTTCTAAAAGTCAGAAAGGAAAATAAAACAAATGAGACTCAGAGCTTGATATTAACTGAGGGCTATAAAAATCCATATTTCATTAACTGAAACAATTTCAATTCTAGGAAAGAGAAATAAAATGGAAGAAAAAATAATATTGGAGAATATGTTTGAATATGGAGTCTATGAGAAACCTGAGAAATAATAGTAGAGAATGGAATAATCCATCTTATTATCTTTTCACCCAAAGGATGTTATACTAAATGTCATAGAAATATTGGAAAGATAAATTTAAGGCTTTAGAGAAGACTATATACTTTCTTTGAAGTCTATATTTCAAAATTTTATGTATATTCATATGTATGTATGTATATATGCATGCATATATATATATGTATATATATATATATATATACATATATATATATATGGGAGGGTGTGTGTGTGCTTATGTAAAATAAGCAGGATCTAACAAAGTGTAATATCAATTGAGTTCAGAGAATACAATATTTAATGTTCTTATTTCATTCTAGTTCAATAATTCAAGAAAAAAAGTCAGTTTGATTCATCTTGTTGGATTTTTAAAAACAATTATAACACTATTTCCCTCTAAAATTTGCTCTTCATTTATTTTTGTATATATTATTGTCTCTTCCCCCAACAGAATATAAGGAACTTTGCTCTTTGTATTTCCATCAATATTTTACCCCAACTTCCAGAGAAGACCCTTAATGCATGTCTTAGAATTAAATTCAATCCATTTACAATTTTTAACCATGAAAGTTTCTTTCAAAGCAGTATGGGTTAGTGAAGTCATCACAATAAAATATTATTGATCCTGTACTCTCAGTAAAAGGTTTTTTTGGCATAGATTTCCAATAAGTACATTTTCATTTTTAAAATTATATAATTGTGTATGTTATAAAACCTCAATAAACTAGAAATTAAAAAGGATAAGATAAAGATGAAATTATAGTGGATCCTAAAAATAAAAGACAGCCATCAAATTTTACTGAGTAGTGGATGCCACAGTCAGAAATACACTATTTAGTACCTGTGGTGGAGATCAATTAAAGAAGGAAGAAATTTGAAGCAAGGGGATCTACTGGGAAGCTTCTGAAATAGTTCAAGCTAGAGGTAATGGGAGTATGAACTAGAGTAGTGACTATGTGAGGTAAAGAAATGAAGGGATAGAAATAAGATTTGATAATTTATTAGATATATGAGTAAGAGAGAGTACTTCAAAATCGTACAACTTACCTTTATATATATCCTCCTTTATGTGTTGTCAATCTCCTTATGTATTATTTAATGAATAGCCTTCATTAACATTTAAGCTTCATGAATTCTTTTTGCTTGTTATTTGGAATTTTATTCCAGCACAGTGCCAGGAACATAATAAACACTTAATAGCTGCTTTATACATTTATCTTATGGAGGAAGGAGAAATATAACCTATCTTCCTCTATTGGCTGATCAAAAACTCTTTGAGGTCTTTTAATATCCTTTTTTTAGATATACTGGTAATCCTTTATCTCTCTCTCTCTCTCTCTCTCTCTCTCTCTCTCTCTCTCTCTCTCTCTCTCTCTCTCTTAAACACATTTCCTTATAAATCATGTTGGGAGAGAAAAATCAAAACAAAAGGAAAAACCATGAGGGAAAAAAAAACAAGAAAAATATAGTGAACTAAATTAGCATGTGTTGATTTATATTCAGTCTCCATATTTCTCTTTCTAGATGGAGATGGCATTTTCCATCCAAAGTTTCTTGAGATGGCTGTGGATCACTGAAGTGTTGAGAAGAACCAAATCTTTTATTGTTGATCAATGCACAATCTTGCTGTTACTGTGTACAATGTATTCCATGTTTTGCTTGTTTCATTCAGCATTACTTCATATAACGCTTTCCAGACATTTTTTGGGGTGTGTGTGAGGCAACTGGGGCTAAGTGACTCACCCAGGATCACAAACAACTAGTATTATATATCTGAGCTCATATTTGAACTTGGATTCTCCTGACTTCAGAGCCAGTACTCTATCCTCTGTGCCATCTAGCTGTCCTGTCTTGACAAATCTGTGCCCTAAATCTCTTACTTTAGATACCACTGATTCAGCAGATAAAGAACTTGCCTCAGAGTCAGCAAGTTTTTTGAATTCAAGTCCTGTTGCCACTGACACATACCACCTATGCAATACAGGCAAGCCATAACCTTTCAGTGCTCCCAAACAACTCTTCTTGATTATAAGTTACAAAAGTTGTGAATCTGCATTGGTAGAAAGAATTTCTTTAATGGGAGTCTCTCATACTGATGAAATAATTTATCCAAAACTGATCAGACTGTTATTTATATTTCTATTTCCAATGCTTAGCACTGTGTCTGACACATAATAATTAATTGGTATTTGTGACTTATTGGCTGGTCCCCATTCCAAATGTAAATACTTTAGTATATTCTTAAAAATATAAAAAATTTTAAAAAATTAAAAAAAACTATTTAAAGAGAAAGATTAAAAACAGGAAATTGAAAGATTTATATATAATTTAAACTCAAAATTCTGAAACATTTTCACTTAAATCTACATTCTCAGCTATTAAATTTAATATATTATTAAATGAATGTAAATGTCCCCTTTTTCTTGATAAGCTATTACTTTTATCTTTCTATAGAAAAATGTCAAACTATTGTCTTTAACTATCTCAATTTCTACTGATTCCTTGTTACAGTTTTTAGGCCTATTTTAAAACATGAACTTGAGAGAGGTGATAGATCAGATGCAAAATGAGAGATATATTTTTTAGATATGACCAATGTAGGAATCTGTTTTGCTTGACTATGCATATTTGTTAAGATAATTTTGTTTTTCTCTTTTGTTTGCATTGGAGAATCTGAGAGGTAGGAGGATGAGAAAATAAATACTTATTAATTAAAAAAAAAACAAAAGCAAACAAAATTAACTTAACATTAGCTCAGTTATAAATAAAGTGCTTATCCACAGGATTTCTTATTTCTTTTATTAAAAAAATAACTAAATACTACACTCAAAAAAGACCCCCTATAAAAACTAATGCTTTTTGACTCCTGATCGATCTCGCCTGCCTTTTAATTATTTTCTAGTCAGTATTAAAGATAACAATGTATGTCCTTAAGCTTCCTCCTAGATCATAAGTTTCTTCATGATAGAGACTACATTTGTTCTTCCTTACATGGGGCTGAATGAAGCTGGAGAAAATCAAGAGAACAAATTTATGCTCCATAACTTCAGTTAGGTCTTCACTACTGCAAAGCAATCTTTTACACTTCCCCAATTGATTCATTATCCCACTCACCACAGTGGCTTTTCCAAAGTTTTTCATTCCTCCCCAAACTTCCCATGGTACTCCACCTTGTCTTGCATTTCCAAATGCCTAATAAACATATTGAATTGTATGCCTCATAGACATCTTAAATGTAAAATGTCTAAAACTTAGTTATCATTTTGGCCAAGCCCTTTCCTTATCATAGTTTTTCTAGAATTGTTGAATTTTGGCATTTTTTCCAGTCACTGGGCTGGAAAATTAAGTATCATCCTCTACTTGCTAATCTGTGACTCCCTCAACTTCTCCACTTCTCTCTGACTATGTCTATCTCTCATCCTCTGTCCCTTCATATCTTAGCAGTTACCAAGTTCTATTCTATCTTTCTAATGTCTTTATATGTGTGTGTGTGTGCATATGTATGTATGTATGTATGTGTGTGTATATATATATTTATTTATTCCTTTTTTCCCCCCATCTGATACTGCTGCTACTTGGTACAGACTCTCATGTCTTCCCACAGTAGCCTGCCCCAAGTCTCTCCTTCAGTCTAATCCCATCCTCCTCTCAACTGCCAACATGGTCTTTCTAAAGTTCAAGTTTGATTCCCATTCAATAAACTTTAGTTGCTTCCTATTACCTTCAGGATTAAATACAAAATTTTCTATTTGGCATTTAGAGCTCTTTAAAACCTGACCCCTTCCTACATCTGCAGCCTTCTTACAAATTACCCATCCCCACATACTCTATGATGTAGTGACACTGACTTCCTTACAGGTTTTAGCATACAACATTTCATCTATCAAATTGAAGCATTTTCACTGATTATTCCCTATTCCAGAATTCTCTTCCTCTTCATCTCCGTGTCTGGGCTTCCTTCAGGTATCACTTTTGCCTTATTTTGTATCCTGTATTTAACTGTTTTGATACCTTTATGTCTCTGAAACAGTCCTGTAATACTTCACTTTCTCTGGGTAGTACAGAACTGATTCTAAATCATATGATGTAAAAGTAATTTATTAAATGCTTACAATGTGTTGACTTTATTGACTGTCTTCAGAGCTAGAGTTGGAAAAGGGGGAGAAAAGAGTATGTATTAGGCAGTATCATGTTAAGAAGATTAGGAAACTATAGGTGGTTTTGAATCTGAACAAGATAAAGTGAATGCTCACCAATCAAAAGTCTAGAATCCCAGAGATGGGTGCTTATTTAGACATCAAGAACTTACAAGCCCATTTTCTTATCAGATTCCTGATGGTTGTCACTATGGTCACCACCTCTTAGAGTAGGACTTTAGTGGACCTAATAGGTTAACTTGCCTTCACCCATACTAAGGAAGATGTAAAGTAACTATGACACTATTGTTGCCCTTATCTCACCTACAATCTGTAGGTGATATAAGGGTATAAAGTATAAAGGGTAGGGGTAGGAGTATAAGGTTTAAAAGGTAAGTAATGATATATACTTTACTCGAGACAAATATGGGAGGAAATATAGTTTACTAAATTGTGTTTGTTTTTTCTAAAACAAGTAACAGTGGAAGCTAAGAACTGAATAAAACTCATTACACATTTCAAGTGTTCAGTTTACTAATAATGAGTCCAAGTCTAGACAAAGCAGTATTCCATTTTTCCTTAGACAGTTAATTATTAGTGAGCTTCAGAGTTAGAAATGAGTTGTTCTCATTTCTATCCTTTTCCACAAAAGGGCTCCTTTGGTTAAGTTCTATTTTTATTCCTCATTATTCATTTTTAATGATGTTCTAAAGCTCTAAGTCTATATGGACTTCATGTTAAAATTTACTTTTTCATAACAACTAGAAATTGCCACTTCACATCATTAGGGCTTAGCCTTCATTAATATATAACACAGCAATTTAACCCAAATTATCTAATTTCAGAGCTCTGACTCCATAACATTATTAAACCTAAATAACAAAGCTTCAGATTTGAATTTGGGAATTGAAGTATTAATAGGATGAATGTTAATATATAGAAATATTTGCTCTTTAGGAAAATAAAAAATTAAATTATAATACACCCTTCTTAATATTTTAAAGTCTGAAATGCTTTAAGAAAATGTACTTATTACTAGGAAACAGGACTAGACAATTTACAAATATTTGCATGGTTTTCTTTCTGGCAAATGTAAATCTTAAGGGAAAAAAAGTTTAAAAACAACACGTTAAATGAAAATAAGTCCAGGTGAAAGCAATATTTGCCTTTTTCAATATTCATCATCTAGGGCACAGGTGAATAACTGTTTATCTGCCAAGAGCCATTTGAATATTTATACTATCTTTCACCGGGCATACAAAATTATCCAACTTATAGGACTCAAGCAGTAAGTGGTTGTTGTACTTAGTTTTCAGCTGATTATCACCTCTAGTTGCCTTAGCAAATGACTTTGCAGGCCTTATATCTTCCACAGGCTAAACATTCCCCACCCCTGATCTAGAAGAAACAGAATTTCAACTAATTAATCCCCATTTTCCTAAGAACTTTCATATATATATGTGTGTGTATATGTATATATATATATATATATACATATACACATATATATATATATATATATGTATACATATATATATACACACACATATATATATATATATATATATATTTTTTTTTAAAATAAAAACAGATACTTCTGAAACATAGGTAGGGTACCTGATGGAGTTGAGAAAGAAAGGAAGTAAAATTTAAGAAAGAAAATATAGGAATTACTTCCAGAAAGTTCTAAGATAATTAATGAACAGATCCCTGATTTTAAAGGGCAGCTAGGTGACACAGTAGATAGAGCACAAGGCTAGGAGTCAGGAAAACTTTAGTTTTAATCCAGTCTCAAATACTTACTAGTTGTGAGACATTGGGAAAGTCACTTAATTTTCTTTCTCTGCATTTTCTCATGGAAATGAGCAATGAATTGGAGAAAGAAATAGCAAATCACTCCAGCATCCATGCAAAGTAAACATCAAATGGGATCATGAAGAACTGAACATAACTAAAATGAATTAACAACAACAATTTGATTTTTTAAATGGTCTGGATATTGATGAGTTAATTAATCAGTAAGCATTTATTAATGCTATATCAGGTGTCCCTCCTGCTACTATAAATATGAATACAAAGAACAAAATAATCCTTGGTCACAAGAAACTGACTTCCTTTTTTTTGTCATCACAAAGAGAGCTTCTATAAACATTCTGAAACAGAGAGGTTCTTTTCCTTTTTTACAAATCATCTTTGGAAATACACCAAGGAGTGATATTGCTGAACCAAAAGGTATAGGTAGTTTAATAACTCTTTGGGCACAACTCAAGATCATTCTCCAAAATTTTTACAATTGCATCAACAATGAATTAGTGTACCAATTTTTCCATAATTTATCACTTTCCCCTACTATTAATTTAGCCAATCTGGTAAGTAGAAAGTGATATTTCTAAGTTATTGTAATTTGCATTTCTCTAATCAATAAGGTTAAGAACATTTTTTCATATGACAATAATTTGTTTTGATTTCTTATTGGAAAATTGCCTGCTCATATCATCTTATCATTTATCAACTGGGAAATAACTCCTACTCTTATAGATTTATAAAATGTTTATAGCAACTCTCTGTGATGGCAAAGAATTGGACATTGCAGGTATGCACATCAATATGAAAATGCTGGACAAGTTGTAGCATATGAGTGTGATGAGATACTACTGTGCTATAAGAAGTGATGAGCTCAATGATTTTAGAAAAATGTGGAATGATTTTGTACTAAACTATGAAGAATTATATGAGCAGAACCAAGAGTACACTGTATACAATACCAGAATTATTGTTTTAAGAATGACTTTGAGCAAATGATTTATTTTGTTTATAGAAATACCCAAATAAACTATAAAGGATTTGTGAAGGCACTACATCCAGAAAAAAAAAACTGATAAAGAGAAGTACATATAGAATAATTTTACCTTTATATACCTAATTTTGCCTAATGATAGCCATTTCTAGGGCAGTGGGGGGAAGAGAAGAAAAAAAAAAAAGAAATTTGAATGACAATTTTGTTGTATGTTTGAAAGGAATAAGAAGTTATGCGTAGTAGTTATAATCATCTTTTTGTTGTGCTATCTTCTGGAAATATTTGTTTTATTCCATAACTTAAAAATAAGATTAAAAAAGAATATGGAGCTGACACTTTAAAAGGGGAAGCTAATGTACTCACATCGTAAATATTAAGTTAACAAATATAAATAAGCACAAAGTACTGAATGAAGTACAGGCTAGCTTGAGAGGACATGGTCTAAAAGTTGGAGGAATCATGATAAGCTTAATACAGAAGATAGTGCTTGAACAGAATCTTAAGGTGAGGAAATCTATGAGTTAGAAGTAAGAAGGAAGAAAGAATATCCTCCAGGGATGGGTGGGAGAACCAGTAAAAAAATTAGAAGATGGGAAATAGATTTGTGGGTAGAACAAAGAGAAAGCTATCTTGGAAAGATTCCAATTCACTGGAGAAAGTGTAATACACTGAAAGCATACAAAGAGATTGGACCAGGGCTTTAAAAGTTAGGTAGAGGAGTTTATATTTTATCCTAAAAGAAATAGGAAGCCATTAGATTTGATTGAGCAGAGAAGGCACATAGCCAGCTCTTCACTTAAGGAAACTGACTTTGGTAGCAATAAGTACAATGGATGGAAAAGGAAAGAGACCTGAGATGGGGAAAATGATTGAGAAACTGTTGCTGTAATCTAGGGTGAGAGGGGATGAAGTGAACTGAGGTGATAGAAATGTCAAGAATGGTTTAGATATTAGCTGTGCCAGACCTAAAACTATATTATAAAGCAGCAGTCATCAAAACTATTTGGTATTGGCTAAGAAATAGAATAGTCAATCAATGGAATAGATTAGGTTTACAGGAAAAAATAGTCAATTGCAATTAATCTAGTGTTTGACAAACCCCAAAACCCCACCTTTTGAAATAAGAACTCACTTTTTGACAAAAACCGCTAGGAAATCTGGAAACTAGTAGGGCAGAAACTAGGCATTGATCGACATCTAACACCATATACCAAGATAAGATTGAAATAGGTTCATGATTTAGACATAAAAAAGTGATATTATAAACAAATTAGAAGAACATAGGATAGTTTACTTCTCAGATATATGGAGGAGGGAAGGGATTTATGACTGAAGAACAACTTAAGTTCATTATTGAACGCAAAATAGATAATTTTGATTATATTAAGTTAAAAAGGTTTTGTACAAACAAAACTAATGCAGACAATATTAGAAGGGAAACAATAAACTGGGAAATTTTTTTTTTTTTTTTTTAACATTCACGGGTTCTGATAAAGGCCTGAGAATTGACTCAAACTTAAAAGAATTCAAGCCATTCTTCAATTGATTAATGGTCAAAGGATATGAACAATTTTCAGATGAAGAAATTGAAACCATTTCAAATCATATGGAAAAGGTTCTCTAAATCACTATTGATCAGACAAATACAAATTAAGACAACTATAAGATACCCCTACACACCTCTCAGATTAGCTGACAGGAGAAGATAATGATGAACGTTGGAGGGGATATGGGAAAACTGGGGCATTAATACATTGTTAGTGGAATTGTGAATGGATCCAACCATTCTGGAGAACAATTTGGAACTATGCTCAAAAAGTTATTACACTGTGCATATCCTTTGATCCAGCAATGTTTCTACTGAGCTTATATCCCAAAGAAATATTAAAGGAGGGAAATGGACCTACATGTGCAAGAATGTTTGTGGCAGCCCTTTTTGTAGTGGCAAGAAACTGAAAACTGAATGGATGCCCATCAGTTGAGAAATGACTGAATAAGTTATGGTATATGAATGTAATGGAATGTTATTGTTTTATAAGAAACAACCAACAGGACAATTTCAGAGTGGCTTGGGCATGAACTGATGCTAAATGAAATGAGCAGAACCAGGAGATCATTGTACATAGTAATAACAAGATTATATAAGGATCGATTTTGATAGACCTGGCTCTTTTCAGCAATGAGATGATTGAGCAATCCAATGATCTTATGATGATGAGAATCATCTACACCCAGAGAAAGGACTGTGGGAAATGAGTGTACTTGAGTGTACTCTTAAACATGCAAGCTCCTCCCCAGAAGTTCAAAGGGGTAAAACTCCCCTTAAAGGCTGGAACTAGAGAATTGTTAAGTACAGACTTAGCACTTAGTAAGAACCTAATATCTCATTATCTCATTAGCACTTAGTAAGAACTTAACAGAAAATTACTTCAGTTTTTAACATATTGAATTTGAGAAGTCTCTAGTACTTAGAATTTGAAATATCCAAAAGAAAGCCCAAGTATTTGTCATGGATTGGTAAAAGGATAGACTTGGAGTTGATGTTATAAAAAGAATGAGAGAAGGGTAAGATCACGTTGAATAGCTTCAACTTTCTCAATAACATAAAGGATGAAATGGTAAAGTTGAGGAAATGCATTGAATCGGATTTTTTTTTTTTTTTTTTTTTTTGAGGCTGGGGTTAAGTGACTTGCCCAGGGTCACACAGCTAGGAAGTGTTAAGTGTCTGAGACCACATTTGAACTCGGGTCCTCCTGAATTCAAGACTGGTGCTCTATCCACTGTGCCACCTAGCTGCCCTGAATTGGATTAATTTATATCACGCCCATTCCAGGAACACAAGGAAGGTGGGGCAAAGGGTCTTAGAAAAGTGCTTGTGTTTAGATAGCCCTATGTGAGGTTACTTCCAAAGTCAGATTACTTCCCTTCCTTTGGTCCTACAGCATTGGTTCTGATTTCACAATGAGAATTAGAGTCACCAACAACAGATACTTAGTCTCTCTTTTAGATTCCCCAAGATTCCCATAGGTTCCATCATATGCAGCACAACATGAAGTTGTTAAAGTGACATACTAATTGAAAAGATGGTACCATGATAACATTTTTATTTTTATAAATACCTAGAAAAATACTTAGGATTCACAAAGAAGCAAAGTTAATGTTTGCTAGATCAAAAAAAGGTATGTCAGCAACATAACAACATATTCATTTTTTTTATACTTAATACAACTGTTTCCTCTGTTATTTTTCTATAAACCATGAAAAAAACAGAAGTGAAAAAGCTTTTGGTCACAAAGAAAATTATAACATTACACCATAACAATTCATGTTTCTATGACACTTTAAATTATTCTCTGTAAAGATTTTTTTTTAGAAACAGAAATCCATTGAGAAGATTTCAGAACAGAAATTGTCTCAGTGTCCTCCTAGCTAACTCATGGAATAAGAGAAATTGTATCTAAAACTAATAGATTATAAAAATGTCATGTCTATATCTCTCAAATTAAATTATAATCAAATTCATTACATTTTCTAGTATTTTTCCTTGGAATTAAATTTCTTGAAAATTCAAACTAGCTTCATGAATATCCAACTATTGTTGATATAATTAGATAGGCAGTTTGTTTTGATTTGGTAAGAAAAAAATTCCAATTTGGAATTATGCGCAAAGGGTTATAAAACTCTACAGATCCTTTGATCCAGCATTGTCACTACTGACTCTTTACACCAAAGAGGTCATAGAAGATGGAAAAGGACCCACATATACAAAAATGTTTGCAGCAGCTTTTTGTGGTGGCAAGGAATTGAAAATTGAGTGGATGTCCATTAATTAGTGAATGGCTGAATAAGTTATGGTATATAAATGTAATGGAATATTATTATTCTGCAAGAAAGAATGAGCAGGCTGATTTCAGAAAAGCCTGGAAAGACTTACAGGAACTGATGCTGAGTGAAATGAGCCGAACTAGAAGAACATTATATATAGTAATAGCAATAGTATGTGATGATCAACTATGATGTACAAAGCTCTTCTCTGCAATAGTTATCCAAGACAATTACAATACACTTTGGATGGAAAATTCCATCTGCATCCAGGAGAGAATTATAGAGACTAAATATGTATCAAAAATACTATTTTCACCATTTTTGTTTGTTGGTTTGCTTTTCTCTTTAATTCTGATTTTTCATTCACAACATGACTAATATGGAAATATGTTTAAAATGATGTACATATGTAACCTATATTAGATTGCTTGCTGTCTAGGAAAGGGAGGAGATAGAAGAGGGAGGGAAAAATTTTGAACTCAAAATCTTACTGAAAATAATGATGAAAACTACTTTTACATGTAATTGGAAAAATAAAATAATGTCTACAAAAATAAAAAATTCTTAACTTTGCCCACTCATAAAATTTTTGTAAAAATAAAAGCATTTCTCTGAGGATTGGAAATAGGAATGGGGGAAAATTAGCATAGTTGGACCAATAATAAAATAGTTTTCATGGTTATCTATGAATCTCAATAGTATTATAATTCACACAGCAGTGATTTTACAGTGGCCATACCTTGAGCAAAGTTTACTTAGAGAAAGAAATGTTCAAAATTTATATAGGAAAAAGTCAACACACTGAAACTTTTTAAAAAAATATTTTTAATAGTAAAAATATTTTACAGCTCTGAGGTGATCTGAAATAAAAATTATGCCTTAGATTCTACATTTAGTTATGCTATAGTACTTTGAACCATTATAATCCCTATAACTTGAGAGGTCTACATTGCATAGAAGGAAGATAAACTAAGAATTTATTGAAGTGTCTGAAGATCACTTCAGTGATGATAATTGATTCTAGTTTAAAGTCAGGGCAATATTTTTCTAAGCCTAGTAAAGTGAGTAAACTGGGACTATGCTGTGCCCAGAATTAAACAGGAAGAGGAAATGATCTGGAATGTTTTGGGGAAATTACTTAGTGCTTTTAATGATCCTAAGCTTTTTTCTTCAACAAAGACCATTAAAACACACACACACACACACACAAAAACAAATTTCTTCCACAGATGTTGTGCGACTATCAATCAGGACATAACACAGTCTCCAAAGACTTACAAGTTGCTAGTCACCAAAAGAGCTAAAGAAGCTCAAGTTGGTTATGAGTAGGTTATTACAATGAAGAATTATGCAAGATAGACAGCAAGAAAGGTGTTATTATGGATATGAAATGCCTGAGAACGAAAGAGAAGGGCATTTAGCAGAAGAGGAGAAGAACCATTGGACAGCCTTTGTATTCTATTGATTCTATTGATGCAAAACAAAGAGACAGAGAGGAAGAATCTCTGGTAGATTTATAGGAGGACATGGAAAAGAACCACATAGAATACATAAACATGAATAGGTTGCCAGTTGTAACCTCCTGGAGGCTAGAATCTCATCTTTGAAATTATAGGAAAAAAAAAATAAATGTCTTTGTAAGAAATTAACAGGGCAGCGTGGTGTTGTAATGAATAGAGTATTAGCCCTGAAGTCAAAAAGACCTGAGTTCAAATTTGACCTCAGACACTTAACACTTCCTAACTGTGATCCAATTGCTTCAGAAAAAAAAAAAAAAGTAAATCACTCAATTAAAAAAATATATAAAAAAAAAAGAAATTCTCATAATTTCTCTTTTGATGCTTCACTGTGGCATGTAGGTGTCTATGAGTTCTTGGAGGTTATGCTAGCAAGGAATAAATACTCTAGCAATTTCTATAAGCTAGCAAGACTTCCAATTTGAAGTTTATTAAAAGCTACCAGCCAAACAGTATTTACCAATAATCTATCAGCACACAGTATTTCAGTTAACCAAGGGCCATTTATAAATAGGCTGCAAAGAGGAGGTATTCATACCAATGAATCTATAGGTCTTGGAAAGTCTTTGAAGACAGAAGAAACCCAAATTAGAATTGTGGAAATAAATGCATTATTGATAGCAATCTCATTTGAGAAGGCAAGTTCTTCATGTTATTTCTCTTTAACAGGCAGAATATTGCTTTAAAATTTTACAAAGGAAATTTTACTCCTATTTTTCAATTTGGAGGGAAAAATTTTATAAACTGGGTAAAACAGCCTATTAAAAGATGGGCAATGCTTGCCTTGAATAAAACAATGCTTTATAAGTGGTCAGTTGAGAGTATTCATTGGGCAAGAAAATTAATTTTCCCTTTTGGCTTTCCCTTCCCTTTCTTGCTCACT
Organism: Sminthopsis crassicaudata; assembly: GCF_048593235.1. Classification (NCBI taxonomy): domain Eukaryota; kingdom Metazoa; phylum Chordata; class Mammalia; order Dasyuromorphia; family Dasyuridae; genus Sminthopsis; species Sminthopsis crassicaudata. Next base: position 555,689,700 of record NC_133617.1, on the reverse strand, counting down.
GATTATTTCCCTGGAAAAACTCCATGACTAGCTACCAATTCTTACCTTGCCTAAGTGAGTCTTTGTTAATTCTAGAAGCAGTTCTTGGCTGAAGTTCACATAATTAGCAAGGCCATTAAGGATCCAAACTCTTAGATACCTTTCTATGTACAATGCTCTCTGCATATCAGTCTTTCTTAGATTCCTTTTCAAAAGTGATAGTTTTTTAATCACAACACATTCTGTAGACAAGAAATAGAAACCATAATTAAAAGGATAAAATTAGATTCATAGTATTTATATGAATATAAAGTAATTTCTCCAAAAAATCTGAGAAATACCTATTTCTTTAATAGCTGCATTTAAAACTAGTTTGAAGACATGAGCCACAAGATGCATATTGTTTAATTTGGGGGTCAGTTCCAGTACCTCAGGAAGTGAGTTGTTTGATATGATAAACATCTTGATAGGAGATTGTAGTTCACTGCCAATGTTGATGATAATCTACATGCAAAAGAAGACTTGCTTATGTCAAGATATTATTCAAATCTATTTTATCACCACAGAATTATAGCAAGTTGGTACCCCAAATAAAATTCCCTATTGGAGAAGAAAAACTGTACATTATAAATTTCTCTAAAACCATGTCACAGCTGAAAAAAAACAAAAATAAACTTTGAACTTCAAGGAAAAGCAATTTTCTCTTAGTCTTATACATGGAAACTGAGAGATCTCTGTGAGTTACTTGATATTATCAAAGATTTATCCTTAAAAAAAAAAAACCTAAAAAGTTGTACATTCTGGGGAAGCAAGTTGGTGAAGGGGATAGAGCACCAGCCCTAAAGTCAGGAGGGCCTGAATTTAAATCTGGTCTCAGACACTTAATACTTCCTAGCTGGGTGACCCTTAGCAAGTCACTAAACCCAGTTGCCTCAACAACAAAAAAAAAGAGTTGTACATTCTGTGTCAGTAAGAATCATAGTCCAGTATATCATATAGAATAATTGTGATCACAAAATGTGATAAAAAAAAAAATTAGTAGCTGGTGTTCACCTCACAAAGTGTTTTATTTGTACTAATTATTTTATATTGCAGGAGGAAGAGGAGGAAGAGAAATGACATATAAATAACCAGTTAAAATATAATCTTGTTGGAAGTTAGGAATAGGACATATGGGGACTTCTAGCTGAGATGATCATATAAAAGGTTCTAGTCTACCTCCATCCTACAAAAAGAAATCAATAATGATTTAAAAGAGCCATAGCTGCTCCATCCTGTCAAAGTAAATACAAAAAGATGGCCAAAAGTCAATGGGTATTCAGAAAGGGAATTTAACAAAGAATGCAGGGTCAAAAGCCATAAATGGAAGAAAAAAACTTACACAAAGAATATTCTATTGGGAAAATGTTGGGAAAAAATGGATCTTTAATAAAACAGAAGTGAGTAAAATATTTTAAAAATTAAAAGTAAGAGAGAAAAAAATTAGAAACATAAAAGTATTCAAGTAATTAGAAATGACTAAATTATAATGAACTTATAACTTAATATGAATAAGTGAACTACTTAATATCTACTGGGAAATGTTCAGAATTCCATTTTCAAGGGTCAAATAAAGGTTTCTAAAAGGAAGGGAATATAAATGCAGGACTCTTTTTGGGTTTGTTTTCTTTTGCTTGCAGTTCTATTATTTTTAAGAGAGAAAAAAAAAGGAAGAGGAAGAGGAACGCTCTAGAGAAGAAATATGGAAGGGTAATAAAGGCATTTCTTATAATTGGATTATTCAGAAGTATACAAACAAGGAAGAAGAAGAAGAAGAAGAAGAAGAAGAAGAAGAAGAAGAAGAAGAAGAAGAAGAAGAAGAAGAAGAAGAAGAAGAAGAAGAAGAAGAAGAAGAAGAAGAAGAAGAAGAAGAAGAAGAAGAAGAAGAAGAAGAAGAAGAAGAAGAAGAAGAAGAAGAAGAAGAAGAAGAAGAAGAAGAAGAAGAAGAGGAGCAACAATGGATACTTCATGCCTCACTTTTATGTGGACCAAGTAAAAAGACCGAATAAAACAAGATATAAAATTAAAATAAATAGTATTGAACCTAGACACAGAAAGAAATACAATGCATTCAATAGGAAAACAAGAGAGGATGGGGAGACAAGAGAGAGAGTTTTAAGAGGTTTGAAAGAGACTTGCATATGGTAAGGAATAAAGCAGAACTTTAAGAACCAACTATCAGAATCAGGACTGGATGAAGAAAAGTGGGGTTAGAATTATCCCCCCCCCCACCAATTATAAATTACTAATGCTCATATGTTTCTTTTCTTTTTCTAAATCATTCTTTGTAAATTTTTTTTAAACGGCAATAAAGAGAGGTAAATATTTAAGAAGATATGATAGGAGAAAATACTTTATCATAAGTATGAATGAAAATGTGATAACACTCCATAAAATGGAGGAAAGGAGCAAAATGGCTTAGGAAGTAGAATGCAACACTATGTTATCTGTAAGAAACTCACTTAAAATGAAAAGCTTCATAAAGAGATAAAATGAAGGATTGGTGAATATTTTGTGTCTCAGGCAAATTCAAAGAAATAGAATAGCAATCATGATCTAGAAAGCAATAAAAACAAATATACATAGTTATAAGAGGTAAGGGGAAAACTACATTTTGCTTAAAGTCACCTTAGAAAATGAAATAGTGTCAGTTCTATGTATATCTATCTCTGTGTGTCTTTGGATACTAAACTACATAGTATCTAAATACTTAATAGATCAGCTAATCCAAATTATAGACAAATAACAAAACTATAACAACCTCAATCTGCCACTTTCAGACCTAGTTATATCTAGTAAAAAGATTTTCAAAAATGAAATTAAGAGTCTGAATAGAATTTTACAACAGTTATGAAATTAGTGAGTAGAAATCAAAAGGAATATATATATATTTCTCAGCTATGCAAAGCATAATTCAAAAAATTGGCCATGTACTATGGCCATAAGCCAATGCAAAAAAACCAAAGGATTAGATTCATATTTCACTGACCACAACACATTATAATCAATAAAGAGTTATCTATAGGAAGGATTCAAATTTAAATGGTAATATAATATCTAAAATATGTGGATCAAAGAACAAATCATAGAAACAAGATTTGACTTGTTTCAATAAAACAAATGAAAATAAAACAATAATAAAGTAGCCAAAAGAGTAATTAGGGAAAATGTATGTCAAAGCTCTTTCCTCAACAAAAGAGGGAGGGGAAAAAGCAGATTAATCTGGTCATGAAACTAAAACAATAAAAATTTAGAAACCAACTAAATATAAAAATTTTAATTATGAAAATCAAATAAGAGATAACAAAACTGGAAAAAAAAAACCCTAAGCTGATGCATAAAACTAAGAGCTAGCTTTTTTTGAGAAGTAATAAAATAGAAAATTATTTATTTTATTTTTTAAAAGGAAAATGAAATTATTATGCTCAAAAATGAGAAAGTATTCACAACAGATAAGTAAAGAAAATGATTAGAAACTACTTTCCTATTTATATGCAAAATAATGTATTCACAAAATATGTAATCCTCTAACAAAATAAAAAATTTGGAATGAAAGTAATTCAATCTAAAAACAAAGTTGAACAATCTATAAATATCTTATGGAAAGAAAATCACCAGGACCATATAGATTTATAAGCCATCCAAAAAAAAAAAAAAAAAAGAAAAAAAAACATTTTTAAAGAAAGAAAAATTAAGTGAATTTTAACAACCATTTAAAGAAAAAGCAACTCAAAGTTGGAAAATTTGAGAAAAAAGGCAACCTAACAAATTATTTTTATGAGATAATTATGGTTTTGATACCTAAACTCAAGAGAGACAAAGGATAGGAAAAAAAAAACTATAAAGTAATATTACTAATGAATATTTTTAAAATATATTTATATTATTTATTTTTGCCATTCTTTTTCTTTTTAAATTTTGAGTTCCAAATTCTCTCCCTCCACACCTATTTGAGAAGGCACACAAAATTATATATGTGAAATCATGGAAATCATTTTCATGTTAACTATATTGCAAAAAAAAAAGTTTAAAAAATAAACAAAGTGATAAAGTTATGCTTCAATTTGTAATCAAAGTTCATCAGTTCACTCTGTGGATACAAATGACAATTTTTCATCATGAGTTTTTTGTAATTGTCTGGATCATTGTATTGATTAGAGGAGTCAAATCTTTTACAGTTGATCATCAATACACCATTACTGTTATTGGGCACAATGATCTGCTTCTTCTCACTTCATTTTGTATCAGTTCAAATAGATCTTTCCATGTTTTTTCCCATGAAACCAGTTCCTTCATCATTTCTTATAGCACACTATATTCCAAGTATATATCACAACTTGTTCAATCATTTCCAAACTAATGAGCATTCCGTCATTTTCCAAATCTCTACCACCACAAAAAGAGGAGCTAGATTATATATATATATATATATATATATATATATATATATATATATATATATATATATATATATATATATATATACACACACACACACACACACACATATATATACACACACATTTTTTTTAACACAGATGTCCCTTTTTTTTTTATCCTTTGATCTCTTTGGGGTACATATCTAGTAGTGGTATTGCTGGGTCAAAATGCAACTTTGGGTATGGTTTCAATTTTTCTCCATAATAGTGATACTGGTTATTAACTTCACATTTGTCATTTCTGATAGGTATAAAAGAGTATCCTAGAGTTGACCCCCAAAAAACAAAATTCTAGCTACCAAAACCTTTGGCACCATCAAATGATTCATGAGAAACTAATATGATTTTTATTAGTGCATTTGTACCCTAAGGACCATGAGACTTTTCCACCAGACTTGTAGCTGAACCTTTTATATGTATTATCTCCCCATTTAGAACATGAGGTTCTTGAGATCAGTGATTGCTTTATTTTCTATTTGTATAAGCAATACTTTACACATAGCAATTGTATAACATGCTTCTGTCATTCATTCATGGAAGTTAAGAACTACTGTTGCAATGAAATTCCATTAATTCATATATACCCCCAATAGTTTGGATATATCAGACATGGCAGGGTATAAGTTTTGTTTTGTTTTGTTTTGGATTTTTAGCAATAATGCTAGTAAAAAGGACATGCTAAGCAAGTTCAAAATTGGAAAAGGGAAAATTTAGCCTATTTGAGGAAATATATTGTTTTAAAATAAAAAAGTTCCTCATTACATATGATTGATATGTAAATTAACACTATCATTTCTATTAGGTAAAAAACTAAAATGCTGGACTTGTACCAAGAAAGATTTGGATTCAAACCCTGCTTTTTGACACTTAACTATTTTGTGACTGTTTTACACAAGTGCTTAATTCTAAGAGTCTTAGTTTTTGTTATTATTGTTCAGTCATTTTAGTCATGTCTAACTCTTCATGAACCCATTTGGAGTTTTCCTGGCAAAAAATGCTAGAGTGGTTTGCCATTTTCTTCTATAATTCATTTTACTGATGAGAAAACTGAGGCTAACAAAGTTAAGTCACTTGCCCAGAATCATTGAGGCTGGATTTGAACTCAGGAAATTGAGTCTTCCCTTTTGTGAGGCTCAGCACAGTGCCATGTGGCTGTCCAGTGAGTTTCAGTTTACTAATCTATAAAATGAAGGCTTGTAAATTTTCTTCCAACTTGGGATCTGCAATTTAAACATGGCTATTTAGTCCACTATAGATCAAAAGCATTAAAATATTAATTTTTAATATTCTGAAACATAGGCTATTCAATAATTCTAGCTGACTTCTCCCATACTTAATTAGTGATGATTGCCTATACCATCTTTTTTTTTCTCTTTTAAACCTCTATCAGTCAATTTCAGAAGTCTTTTTACTTTAGTTAGAAGCATTGTTCATATATTTGTACACCGAAGAATTCCCCTAACACCTTAGAGTCTATCATTCCTTCCATAAAGATACCACATGATTCTCCTAATTGCCAAACCCCTAGAGAGCTTATCATGTGCCTCCACTGTGATTACTAATCTGTGCTATCTGCCAAGGCATAGAGCTGCTTAACAGGAAACATTGCAACTAGTGACAATGGAGCTTGTGCTTATAATTAGGAAATCAGACAAGGGATTTAAACACAAAGAAAGATTCTCAAGCATGCTCGGAAATTTCTTTTTAAATTGGCTTATTTATTCTATAGTCCCACTCCCAAGACACATTTCCTTGCAAAGATGATGATTAAAGTCTCATAAAGTTTTCAATTCCAGGCAAAAATTTAAATTTCGATAAATCTTACAGGAAATTTTAAAATGTGGTCACAATGAGTAAATGTGATATATATATATATATATATATATATATATATATATATATATATATATATATATATATATATATATATATATATATATCCTTGACTTGACTCCTCTGATCAATACAATGATCCAGACAATTACAAAAAAACTCATGATGAAAAATTGTCATTTGTATCCACAGAGTGAACTGATGAACTTTGATTACAAATTGAAGCATAACTTTATCACTTTGTTTATTTTTTAAACTTTTTTTTGCAATATAGTTATATATATATATATCATTTGTAGAAAGTGAAATATTTAAATGTATATTAGTGATAAAAGTCATTGAAATTCCAGTTTTGTTATAGTCAAATTACTAGCACATACATAACAAACAACAACTTTTCCATTTAAATCATGTATGGTTACTAAAAATTAAAGAAAAAAACCCAACTCATTTATCATAGACTATTGAAAAACAATTTCATATAAATTATTTTTTCAGATCACTAAAGATTATCCCTTCAAAGTTTTATTTAATTTAATCAGTTTTTATAGAAATATATGTAAAATACATTGCATTCTTGCACCAGATGTTGCTAAACAATGTGTTTTATGATATTTTTATGGAGAAGATGGAGGAATATTGTCTAAATGACCATAGAGTCTATTGGGTTCAAAAATTTGACTGATCAAACATCAAAAGATAGATTGAGTTAAGTAGAAATATTGCCAAAACTCTATCCTTGTTTTGACTACTAACATTTTTAATGCTTTAAAGAAGACAAAGATTAGGGATCCTCATCAAAGGAAAGTTAGTGAATTGGCAGACTGCCCTCTATGATTTCTGCCTCAGTTTTCTCATCTGTACAATGAAAAAAAAAAGGACAAGATGACCTCTAGGGTCCTTCTACCATTAAGTCTCTACTATTCTATGACCTGTGAGGCTTTCTCTAATTTTATATTTCCATGATTCTAAGATTATGGAATCTATTATTATTATGTAGTAATATAAGTCTTTCTAGCTGTCAGCCCTTCTGTTGTTGTTTTCCCCATCTCCAACATTAGCTCATTATACTCCCCTTCTACTTTGCTGGTTCTAATCTCTGCTGTCTGGCAAACTAGACTATGAAGTTTGGTAAGAAAAAATCAATGTGAGGGACTTAGAAGTAAAATGCAAAATTTTAGGACAAAGCTTTGATGATAACTATTTGTAGGTTACTTCTGAGTTTGGGACTATGCTCAGAATGACAGAGGTTGTCAGAAATCAATCCTTTGAATAAATGTTGTATTACATTCATGGGAATAATATAATGGGAAAAATAAAATAAAATTTCCTTAGCTGTAATTCATTTATTAGTGTGAGGAACACCTAGTGTGCACCCTCCTATCAATACAGATTGTCAACTTCTTTTTTTTTTATGTTTAATTACATTTTTATTTGTATTTATTTAATTTTATTTATTTCACAATATATATTATATATATATATTTAATTTAATTGTATTTTTATTTATTTTCCAGTTCCATTAACATATGATTTTTCTTTTGTTAATGATTTTTTTAAAATTTTTATTCATTTTTCCAAATTATCCCCTCCCTCCCTCCACTCCCTCCCCCCGATGGCAGGAAATCCCATACATTTTACATGTGTTACAATATAACCTAGATACAATATATGTGTGTAAATACCTTTTTCTTGTTGCACATTAATTATTAGCTTCCGAAGGTATAAGTAACCTGGGTAGATAGACAGTAGTGCTAACAATTTACATTCGCTTCCCAGTGTTCCTTCTCTGGGTGTAGTTATTTCTGTCCATCATTGATCAACTGGAAGTGAGTTGGATCTTCTTTATGTTGAAGATTTCCACTTCCATCAGAATACATCCTCATACAGTATTGTTGTTGAAGTGTACAGCAATCTTCTGGTTCTATGCATTTCACTCAGCAACAGTTGATTTAAGTCTCTCCAAGCCTCTCTGTATTCCTCCTGCTGGTCATTTCTTACAGAGCAATAATATTCCATAACCTTCATATACCACAATTTACCCAACCATTCTCCAATTGATGGACATCCATTCAACTTCCAGTTTCTAGCTACAACAAAAAGAGCTGCCACAAACATTTTGGCACATATAGGTCCCTTTCCACTCTTTAGTATTTCTTTGGGATATAATCCCAATAACAGCAATGCTGGGTCAAAGGGTATGCACAGTTTGACAACTTTTTGGACGTAGTTCCAAATTGCTCTCCAGAATGGCTGGATTCTTTCACAACTCCACCAACAATGTATCAGTGTCCCAGTTTTTTCCCACATCCCCTCCAAAATTCATCATTATTTGTTCCTGTCATTTTAGCCAGATTGTCAACTTCTTAAAATTATATATAATATAATAATATAAAGCATATGCAATATATAATATTATATTATACATATATATTGTAATGCATATTATATATATATATATATACATATACATATACGTATATATATAAAAGTCAGTGAGGCACTAAGAAGATCATTAAATTGTTTAGCCTCATTAAACTCATGTGAGTCAGAGGCAGAACTTGAACTCAGGTCTTCTTGACCCCAAAATTAGCTCTTTTTTCAATGTACCACTTGTTGTTCAGTAGTGTCCATCTCTTTCATGACCCCATTTGAGGTTTTCTTGATAAAGATAGTGAAATGGTTTGTCACTTCCTTTTCCAGTTCATTTTCTAGATGAGAAACCTAAAACCATTTAGATACCTCAATATAGTAAGTTCTCTTTTGGATAAGGCTTAATTTTTCTTTGCATATTTCTAGTGCCTAACATAGCACTTACAACACAGTAGACATTTCATAAAATTTTATTGGTTGTTTTATTTTTAATATTGGCAGGAATTTGTCTTTTTACAGAATCACAGAATTGAAGGATCTCAGCTATGAAAGGAATTTTAAAAGCTGTCTAGTCCAAACTGCACCTAAATATGAATTCTTTCTTTAAGATCTTTAGTTAAGAAATCTTTTAGTCTCTTCTCAAAGACCTAGAGTGATAGAAAACTCATTACTTTATAAAGGAGGGCACTGCACTTTGTGGTAGATCTGTTAGGAAACTTCTCCTTACATCAACCTGGAAGCAGCCTTGCTAATCCTAGAGATTCCTTCTGGAGCAAATCAGATTACATCTTTCTAACACCAGAGAATCCTTCATATACTCAATACTATTGTTTTCCTGCATCATTCTTTAATCATTCTTCAACATTCCTCATCTCATCCTCTCTATATCTAAGATAATCACAACTAGGTCTTTCAAATAATCCTCATATGGTAGGGCTTCCAGTTTCCTCAGAATCCTAGTCCTCAAACCCTAGATGTCTCTAACTTGTCTATATTGTTTTTAAAATGTGGTGCTCAGAAGTGAACAAAATATTTCAAAAGTAATCTGACTAGGACCAACTATATTCCCTCACTGGAAGCATTATGTGTGTGTGTGGTTTTTTTTAAATTAATACAAATATTCTTCTAATGTTAATTTTATATTTCTTTGTTATGCCACAGTTTCCTTGTATTGTTCTACCTCAGTTTTCCTGAATTATAATACCTCAGCTTCCCTGCATTAGTTTCCCTGAATTATAATATCTCAATTTCCCTGAGTTAGTATACTATGTCCACCCTCTCCCCCTTTTCCTGACCATTAGGACTGATATAAATTAGGATTGGGAGCCCTGACCATTGGCATACTATAGAGCAGATGGCTCATCTCAGACACTAGCTGGCACCCTCTATCTCTTGTTCCAGATTTCTTGTCTCTAGCTTGACTGCCTTCTTCACTCCCAATTTAGCAGAATTTATGGTCCTTACTCCCAATCTGTCAGAACCGAATTTATGGTCCATTCCTGAAAATTCCCACTTGCCAGTACTCTCCACCTTCTGTCTTTGTTTCCCTTCTCACTGGAGCCCTGTAAAAATCCCTGAAATTTCACATTGAATGCTAAATATTTTGAGACGAGTCTTATTCAGCCCTGGAGGCAACATGGATCCTGTTTTGCACCCAACACAATCTCTCACCTCAGTTTCTCCAGCATTACATCCCCTTCTCAAATGTGAATTTTTTTGGGAGAGAGGGTTGGTACAGGCCTCAATATTTAGTAATATTAAACTCAATTTTGTTCAGAGTAAAGTTAATTGATTAAATTGGTTCATTAAATTATTAATATAAGTGAAGAAATATTCAGATATTCAAAAGAGATCCTGATGATCAGAAAAATTCAAAATCCATTCAATACAAACTCCATAAAATGTATTATGCAGTATGGTATTTATAAACATTATGGAAATATGTAAGTTCACAGTTTTGCTGAATAGGAAGATTTAGTGAAAATGCATCTATAGTGAAATGTCTTATAAAAGTTGAATGGTTTTATTCTCACTCTTTAATGTGTCAACTTCCAAATTTTTGTTTGAGCTTGCTAAGCTAACTTTAGACAATTCATAGTAGATATTACCAAAGAAACACCTTTGCAAAAAGGTGTTAAAAGCTGTTCTACTTAAAATCTTTTTTCTATTCCTTATACAATGTTCTTGTAAGCTTAAGTTTATGAAGTTCATAATAGATAAGTTAAAAAAATAAAGGTGTGAAATTTTAGCACTTCTAAGCAGTTCATGCTTAGTGATAATTTTGCTTTTGTTGAGTAATGAACTACTTTTGGGCACTTAAAAAAAAAAAAAACCCTAATAACTTTAATAAGAACACCAAATCTAAAGTTGTCAATTACCCATGGATTACTAAAACTTTCCAAAGTTGATGAAATATAGTTTGATTATATAGTGTAATAGTATTGTTATAATTATTTCTTATTAGTTACATCTTTAATCCACTAAAATTTAGAGATAATTTTATATAGGAATGTGTTAAAAATTTTAAAGTTTTAAAATTTTAAAAGTTTTTAGTGATATCTGATATTCTCACTTGGTATTATTATTGGTCAAATGTCCACTTAATACAATGAAGGAAAAAGAAGGTATCTGACTTCCTTCTCTCATTTAGAGATCCCTTCTGTCACCATCATCAATTCAAATAGAATTGAATGAGGTCATTGTGACAAAATTAAAAACTATTTAAGTCCCCTGAACACTGATTAAGTTAGATACTTTCCCACTATCTTCTTTGTTTCACAGTTGTCCTTTAAAGTTGGTTTAGTCTACTTATTATGTTGTATTAAGACATTTATTAATTACTTTTAGATGAGCCTGTTCTTAAGATCTCTGGGATATTAACTGTTCTTGTTGAGATTAACCTGTATCTGACAAGAAAATAAGAAACCAGAGCAAGATGATAAACTGTTCCATGATGACATAGAGAAAAACCTGACAACACTGGGAATTTTTCTAATTCCAGAAATTTCTACCCTTCTGGTAAATTTCCTACCCACATTTGTGTTGACTAAAAGAGCTTCCTTGACATTCTGAAGTGTTTACAAGGTCAACTTTAGAAGTTTTAACAAAACACCCCCTAAATCTTAAGTATAATAGGAAATGAAAAACAATCAATTTAGTTGGCAAAAATACTTTAAGATAGTAATTTAGCACTTACATATTTGTAAGTACTTTAGTACTTATAAATATAAGCTCGTTCTTTCTTTTATTGAGATGAACATGTCAACATTATTTGTTGAGAATAAAAACAAAAATGAAACCTTAATGTTTAAGGAACAGAAGTGAATTTAATTTAATTAATTGATGCTTGGGGAAAACTTTAATCTGTCAACAAAATTTCTTTATGTTTTTTTCAGGACATCTGGTAAAACTTGTTACCATGTACCTTTCATACCTTTACTGATGCTTATATATTCCTTATATATAAATCACACTTCACAACATAGACAATTGCAAAAGTGGCTGATCTATTGGTGAGAAGATATGTGGGAATGAGCATGTGTGAAATGAATGGTGGAAGGAAGTGAGGAACAAGGCAGCAAGATGGAATAGTTTAGTGGATAAAAGAATTAGTCCAGTCTCACTACACACAATCCAAATGAATCCCCAAACTTTAGATGATGCATTCTCAAATCCTTGATAGGAGAATCTTTTGAAGTTTTTCAAACACCATTAAAAGACTACCTCTCATCTCTTCCTAACCTATATTACTATATAAACCCATCTTCTTTAGCTAATAAACCCCTTCAAAAATATTTTGAGTTTTCTTTCTGAAAGGTGACATGCATTTTGTTTAATTTGTTGGGTTTTTATGAAGTGGAATACAGACTTTTTTTTTTTTTTACTTCCTTACTCTGACAATATTCAGAAAAGCTTTCTCTCCTTTCCATTTCCATTTGACTTGTCTTAAAAATATAGGAAGTCACCAGACTCAGATTATCATATCTAATCTCTTTATCTTTTTTCCCCCAAACTATAATCTATTCTTTGTAGTTCTAAAACCAGGCATAAATTACTAGAATATGTGAATCATTAATTCTGTGAAGGGACCAATAAGAAACCCTCCCCAGAATCAACCATTTCTTTGAAAAGAATAAAAGCACAGATCTGTCCTTTTACTTAGAATGTATAAATCAAAGTGTTAAAAGAGAGAGAGAGAGAGAGAGAGAGAGAGAGAGAGAGAGAGAGAGAGAGAGAGAGAGAGAGAGAGAGAGAGAGAGAGAATGAGAGAATATTAAGGAAGTTATAGGAACTAAAGAGGGAGTTTATTGCTTCCCCTACTCTTAAACCCTTGGTAGTAATAAATATAAATAAGGTGTCTCAGGGGGTGACCCAAGTGACCCAAGGCATATTTCCAAACAACTAAAGCCTAAACAACTTTGCCTAAAACAAAGACAAAAATAGGCTCAACTAGAAAGAAATTTAAAAAAAAAAAATGCTTCTAAGGAGAAAGATACAATGTAGAGAGCTAAAAGGTTTCTTATAATGAGGAAATGGAGTTTTAATTTCTAGCAACATCATTATTTGATCCTGATACTTCATTTCTTTGTTTTTAAGCACTTTCTATCTCAAATATCTGCAATAAGTAAGGCCTATGAATTAGACACACCCATTTTCCTAGGTCATGGTCTTTTAGATTTAAAAAAAAAAAACACTGAACTCAAGTAAAATGTGATATAGTCCCTACTAATCATGAGAATTAGATAGTCTTTTAATAAATTATTGAGTTACTTATTGACACTGTAACATAAAAATAATCTCTGATATTTTTTGAGGATCTACAAATTCTTCAAGACAATTTAGTAAAAAAAAATCATATATAATGATACTGACACCACTGTCAATGGAATAATAAGCTATTCATGTTTTCTGTATGCGTTTTTTGGGTTGGTTCTGCATTTGAGCTAATCATTCACATTTCCTCAAACATTCTCTACTCTTAAGGATGGACATTTCAGAACAGCTGATGTGTTTGAAGCTACATTTTGTGTTTACAAGCATATAAAGTTAGGGAAAATACTTAGAAATCATCAAATCCAAAGGTGAATTTATATAACCAAACACTCCCATGATAGAAACAACCATTTCCCCCTTTACTCATTAACACCATGTAAAACAAATGAGTTAAAGCCTTGAATGTAGCATAGTACTGAAAAGATTGGAGGTTGAGAGGAGGTTAATTTGTTTTCATTTTAGTTATTATTACTGGTAGCAATTTATCAGAAAAGGAGATTAACCTATCCATCTTAGATAAGCTTGTTTCCTCAAAATGACCATAATGCTGGGCTTCAAAACTCAATAATGTAAGTGAAGATTAGATATTGTACAGAATTCTGCTATAAAATTATTCTGAAAATAAATGATATAAGTAATAATGTTTAATGGAACCAGAACAAGTAGCAAATCAACTTTAGAAAAGACAACTCTGTATGTTATCCACCTTTGGGCTTCTATAGAATATAAAAAGCAATGATATGAATAAATAATTAGCTTTATTAACTGTAACTTTCTCTTTCATCCATTGAACATTGATTAAATGCCACCTTTGGGAAAATTTTCACTTTAACCCAGGTGAAGAAGAATTGGTTATCTAAGACCAAATATGGACTGTATTTTCCTAAATAGAAGATGAGATCTTTGATGTGGGTTGTGATCCCTTCAAGAAACTAATCCTTTCAGATGGATTTATTCCTTTCTGATTCCCAACCCCTCCTAGCTGATGCATTATCAATTCAAGAAGCTAGGACCTTTGATTCACAAATCCTGGTCAAAACCACTCTTTTGAATTCCAATAGGAGATCTGGACCTGTCCCAGCCCCCATGGGATCTGAGCCAACTTGGGACTCCACCCACAGGACCCTTTAGCTAAATCTCTCCTTATAAAAGAGCCAAGCTGGAGCCCTCTCTTTGCAGAGGTTCCAAATATGGCAGCCTTATGTCTGGCATGCCAAGGATCTCTGCCCACTGGAACACTGTTTCCGGTGCCCTCTTATCTCTACCTTCACCTTTTACTAACTAGACTTTAACTTTGCTTCCAAACCCCATAATAAACCTCCTTTATCAATCTAGGTTTTCAGGTCTGTAAATTCCTTTATAAGGGACTCTTGTGCTGCTACAAGACCTCATTTAACTCCCTTTCCTTGTGCCAAATCCAAAGGGTTGCAGGGGAGCTCTATTTGACTCCCTGTACCTCAAACCTGCCACTATTAGACCCCAATTTCAATTCTAGACCTCATCAATCATAATAAAGGTATTTGTTTTTCTATATCTATTGTTAACCATTAGAACTATCAAGCATTTAGATAGCTGTGATTATTGATAGTGAATGATGTGATAGTGATGATAGTGAACTAAAACATAAATTATAATTAATATAATTATCCATGTGAATTTCTCTTCATATATTACTATTCATAAAATAAAGTGTTTCTTTTTTACTTTACCTTTATAAGAAAATATGTTGGTTCCACGGAGCTGAATTTGCATCATATAGAATTCTAAGAAATCACACAATCCACATTCCTCATTTAACATTTTCAGGAAACTGAAGTTAAAAAGGGAAAGGAATGACTTGCCAAGCTTATTCATAGAACAAGAGAAGTTAGAAATTATTTGGTGTCCATTCCATATCCAGTGCTTTTCCCACTGTTGTCTAAAGAGAAGAACAAAATGAGGAGATATGGCACAGTGGATAGAGTACTGGGCTTAGAAAACTTTGTCAGGAAGTATACCACCTCTGATAACAGCTATGTTAGCCTCTAACTTAATGTTTCCATGTCTCAAACAATAGCTAGCCTTAAAACTTAATCAACTGCAATCTGTGGTTGTAGAAAAAGTTGCCATATTAGAATTTTATTGTATATTGAATCTTTCACAGATCTTTCAAGAATTAAAATAATAACAAAATATTAGTAAGGAATAGGAAGTATGAACATCTCATAGAAGATGTAACAGCAAAATAATTTAAGGAAAAGTAAGAGAAGCTAACATTACACTGAAAGTGGGTTTAGAAATAATATTCATGTGATCTGTGGGCCTAACAAGTTTTTGGTAAGAGTATTAGAATGGTTGTTTAAACAGCCTTTTGAATGAGAAATACCAAGAGACATAAACTAATTATTGGAATACAGTTGGAAATTTGGGGACTGGTTTGCTTTGTTTGTTAATAATGTAAATAATAATAAGCAAGGGATGTTGCCTAAGGTGGGAATTGTCACATTCAGAGAAGTTTGATACTTGATTAGTACTGGGGGAAAAAAAAAAGAAAACAAAAAAATTCACTTCAGATCTTGCTTTAAAAATATTGCCAGTATTGTCTATCTCAAAGCAATGATTGGCACAAAGAACAAAGCCAAAATAAGAGATCTGACTAATGGAAACTTTTTATCATATAATATGAAAAGTCACTGAAAATCTTAATGGTTGGAATTTTTGAAGTTACTTAGGCCTTAATTCTACAAAAAGAGATTCTAATTACAGGAAAGCAATGCTTGGCTGACTAAGAGCACTTTTCTACCCCAAAAACCAAACTCTGATAAGAAACAATAGAAAGTGGAAAAATACTAGAGGCCCTCTTAAACAGCCCAAGCCAATTTCCAAATTTCTTCTGCATTTTAACTTAACATTATTTGACCTACCAGCATACATGGAAATATTTGGTCCAACCTTTTCAGATATTATTACCAACAAACATTATCCCAAAACTACTTTGTATTTATTTTATATTTTATATGTTTTTATTAGTTACATGTATATATGTTGTTCCCCTGCCCCCAACAGAATTAAGCTCCTTCATAGTATAAATCTTAATACTAAAGAATATAAATGAAGACATGTTTATATTGTTTCTCTCTAGTGCCTAGCACAAAATTCACAAAATAAATGCTTGACTAACTGAATAAACAACTCCAATTATTTAATAAGAAGTCAAAATAATCTTTACACTCTTTTAATATTTTTATTTAAAAATCAATCAAATCAATTTTTAATTGTAAAATATAACAACTTTATAATGTTGCTGGGGGCTCAAATGAGATATTTGTAAACACCAAAGTGTTATGTAAATTACTATCATTACTATTATTATTGATAGTTCTCAGTCACATAGCATGATTATTCATTTGGGAAAAAAATAAGATCATAGAAAGACTAAAGCTGAAAGGGATATTCAAAACATACATCTAATTTTATATGAAAACCCTAGCAGTGGTCCTCAAACTTTTTAAATAGGGGGCCAGTTCACTGTCCCTCAGACTATTGGAGGGCTGGACTATAGTAAAAACAAAAACTCACACTCTGTCTCAGCCCCTCAGACCATTTACCATAACCCAGCGGGCCCAATAAACATCCTCAGCTGCTGCATCTGGCCCATGGACCATAGTTTGAGAACCCCTGCCCTAAAGTCTCCAAAAAGCAAGTAACACAATCACACAGCTCTTTAGTGGCAGAGCTGAAATTAAAATCCTTATCCCTTCTGGTGCTTATTGCTTTGCAATCAGCACTTGCTCATTTCAAATAAAGGTTTTCAAAATACTTTTCTAATATAAATCCTAAAAAGTAAATAAAATACATATTTCCCTCATTTTACATATGAGACTCAGCTAGCTAGTATCTGAGTCATGAATCAAATAGATATCTCCTAGGAGAGAAGCTGAAGATTATCTACTTCAACTCTACATTTTACAGAGACAGAAACTAAGGTCCAAGAGAAGTTCAAGGAAAAATAATTCTCACAGCTATGGAGTAGCAAAGTTTAAATATTTAAACCTTATATTCTAAAACATACTGCATATATGGAGTTTGAGAGTATATCATGGAAGGTTCTCAACACATCTTACTGGAGAATATAGGCAAAAATCATATAGAAGGGGTGGGAAAAGATAGGTCAATATTTGTATAAATGAAGTGAATAATCACAAGCAGAGGGAAAGAAAAAAGAATGAACACATAGAAGATCAATTTTACTATTTAAATGTTCTCATGAGTAAGTGTCATAAGACAAGTTGAAAATATGGGCTCAAATTCAGTCAGGGGAGAAAAGGTTATGTAAGGAATTCTCTTGATCCAGGCTTTTCCCCATTCCCCAACAGCATGTATAATTGAGAGTTAATAATAATGAAACTATATGTTTCAGGTCAGCACCAGGTCTCCATTCACCTCATTTCAAATTATTCAGGCTTATTAAAAAGGATTGTTTCCATAGCAGTTGATATTCAGAGTACTTATAAATAATTCTAATCAGTATTCCTCACAGGCTCCCCTTTCAAGGCACTTTTAAGATGATGAACAAAGTACCTTAAGTGATTTGCTCAAGAGCATACACATAATTAGGGTGCCACTAGAGAAAAGCTGAATTCATGTAAAAATCTGCACACTTTAAATGTTCATTTACTTCCCCACACACTCCAATACTTGATACTTAAATGGATTTGTTTTCTCATTGACTATAAGTATTCCCTTCAAGGATGCAGATAATATCCACACATACTCTTCTCTCCTACGTGACTCTAGCCTACATTCTCCTGCAAGATATGCTCTGGATCTTCTAGAGTTTTTTTTTTTTTTTAACTATACAAGGATACCAGGAAAGTATGTGTCCCATTCTTAAAACATTGGATTAACTCATCTCCTTTTTCAGTCACACATTGCTTACATAACATACTTTATTTCAATTCTTTATCAATATATCAAATTGGTAGTTTTACCTCCTCATACATCAGTGGTCAAAAAATATGTACAAACAAAACTAAAAATGGATTAATAAGCTATAAGCAACCATATGAAAAACTTCTTCAAATCATTACTAATTAAAAGAAATACAAAATCAAAGAAAGTCTGAGGTTTCTACTCAAACTCAGTAAACTAGCAGAGATGATCAATGATAGGAAAGTCAGTATTGGAAGGTTTGGAGGAAATAGGTAAACTGCTATGCTATATTGATTGGATCTATAAATTCTAAGAAATATGGAATTATGCCAAGAAAGTAACTAAAACATCCATAAACTTTGATGCAGGAATACCACTGCCATATATATATATATATATATATATATATATATATATATATATACACACTTCAAATATGCCAGAGACAAGATGAAAAAACCTATACTGCCATAGTGGCAATACTTTTTATAGGAACAACTTTTTATAATAGTCATTCCAGCAGAATGGCTAAGATAATTGTGGTAACACAATACACACACACACATACACACACAAACACATTAGGAAATAGGTGAATTTGAAGAACACAGAGAAGCAGAGTTAAAGAAATATGAACTGGAGGCAGTTTGGTGGTGCAGTGGATAGAGCATTACCCCTGAAGTCAGGAGGACCTGAGTTCAAATGTGATCTCAGATACTTAAAACTTCCTTGCTGTGTGACCCTGAATATGTCACCTTAACCCAATTGCCTCAGCAAAAAAATCAAATAAATAAATGAATTGATACAAACTAAAAGAAAAACCATGGAACAATATTTAAAATGACTATGACCATGTAAATGAACAAAGACAACAAAACAATGCAGTGAAATTACAATGATTAAAGTTGGCTCTTGAGAAAAAAAATGTAGCTCCTCTTCTCAGAGAAGAAAGAATATGAGTCTGGATCACTATATACATTGTCAAATTCAGTTGCATTACTTAGTTTTTTTCTCTTAATTTCTTATTTTTTTGGTCTAAATTTCATTTATATATTTATTTATTATGACTTTTTGTTTACAAGCCATATGCATGAGTAATTTTTTTAGCACTCACCCTTGCAAAACCTTCTGTTCCAACTTTTCCCTTCCTTACCCTGATCCCCTACCTTAAATGGCAGGTAGATCAGTTCATGTTAAAGATGTTAAAGTATATGTTAAATACAATATATGTATAAAAAATTATAACGTTATCTTGCTGCTCCAGAAAAATAAGATTTAGAAATAAGGTAAAAATAACCTGAGAAGGAAAACAAAAATGCAAGCAGACAAAAACAGGACTGGAAATGCTATGTTGGGGTCCACACTCAATTCCCATAGTTCTTTCACTGGGTATAGCTGGTTCCCTTCATTATTGAACAATTGGAACAGATTGTTGAAGACAGGCACATCTATCAGAATTGATCATCATATAATATTGTTATGGAAGTACATAATGTATAAGTGTATAATGATCTCCTGGTTCTGCTCATCTCATTCAGCATCAGTTCATGTAAGCCTCTCCAGGCCTTTCTGAAATCATCCTCCTGGTCATTTCTTACAGAACAATAATATTCCATAACATTCATATATCACAACTTATTCAGCCATTCTCCAACTGTTGGGCATCCATTCATTTTCCAGTTTCTGGCCACTACAAAAAGGGCTGCCATAAACATTTTTGCACATACCCGTCCCTTTCTCTTCACCAAGATCTCTTTGAAATATAAGCCCAGAAATAACACTGCTGGATCAAAGGGTATGGACAGTGTGATAATTTTTTGAGCATAGCTCCAAATTGCTCTCCAGAATGGTTGTATGCATTCACAATTCCACCAACAATGTATCAGTATCCCACTTTTCCCACATCCCCTTCAATATTCGTCATTATCATTTCCTGTCATGCTAGCTAATCTGAGAGGTTTGTAGAGTTGTTTTAATTTGCATTTCTCCAATCAATAATGATTTAGAGCATCTTTTCATATGGTTAGAAATAGTTTCAATTTCTTTATCTGAAAATTGTCTGTTCATATCCTTTGACCATTTACCAATTGGAGAATGGCTTGATTTCTTATAAATTAGAGTCAGTTCTCTATATATTTTGGAAATAAGGCCTTTATCAGAACCTTTGACTGTAAAAATATTTTCCTAGTTTATTGCTTCCCTTCTAATTTTGTCTGTCTTACTTTTGTTTGTACAAAAACTTTTTAACTTGATATAATCAAAAGTTTCTGTTTTGTGATCAATAATGATCTCTAGTTCTTCTTTGGTCACAAATTCCTTCCACCTCCACAGGTCTGAGAGGTAAACTATCATATGTTCTAATTTATTTATAGTCTCATTTTTATGCCTAGATCATGAACCCATTTTGACCTTATCTTGGTGTATGGTGTTAAGTGTGAGTCAATTACTAGTTTCTGCCATACTAATTTCCAATTTTCCCAGCAGTTTTTGTCAAACAGCGAATTCTTATCCCAAAAGCTGGGGTCTTTGGGTTTGTCAAACACTAGATTATTATAGTTATTGGATATTTTGTCCTGTGAACCTAACCTATTCCACTGATCAACTAGTTTATTACTTAGCCAATACCAAATGGTTTTGGTGACTGCTGCTTTATAATATAGTTTTCGATCTGGTATAGCTAGGCCACCTTCATTTGATTTTTTTTTTTTATTTGTTCCCTTGAAAGTCTAGACCTTTTGTTTTTCTAGATGAATTTTGTTGTATTTTTTCCTAAGTCATTAAAATAGTATTTTGGGAATCTGATTGGTATAGCACTAAATAAATAGATTAGTTTAGGTAGTATTGTCATCTTTATTATATTTGCTCGACCTATCCAAGAGCACTTAATATTTTTCCAATTGGTTAGATCTGACTTTATTTGTGTGGAAAGTGTTTTATAATTTTGCTCATATAGTTCCTGACTTTCCCTTGGCAGATAGATTCCCAAATATTTTATACTATCAGCATTTATTTTAAATGGAATTTCTCTTTGTATCTCCAGCTATTGGATTTTGTTAGTGATATATAAGAATGCTGATGATTTATGTGCATTTATTTTCTATCACGCAACTTTGCTAAAGTTGTGGATTATTTCTTTTTTGTGTGTATGTTTTTTCAATTTTTTAATTTTATTTTTTAATTTTTAACTTTATAATTATAACATATTTTGACAGTACATATGAATAGGTAATTTTTTGCAACATTATCCCTTGTACTCCCTTCTGTTCCAAATTTTCCCCTCCTTCCCTCCGTCCCCTACCCTAGATGGCAGGCATTCCCATACATATTAAATATGATATAGTATATCCTAGGTACAATATATATGTGCAGAACTGAATTTTGTTGTTATTGTTGTTGTTGCAAAGGAAGAATTGAATTCAGAAGGTAAAAATAACCTGGGGGGAAAAAATGCTAACAGTTTAAACTCATTTCCTAGTGTTTCTTCTCTGGGTGTAGGTGATTCTATCCATCATTGATCCATTGGAATTGGATTAGCTCTTCTCTATGTTGAAGATATCCACTTCCATCAGAATACATCCTCATATAGTATTGTTGTTGAAGTGTATTATATCTCCTAGTTCTGCTCATTTCACTCAGCATCAATTGATGTAAGTCTCTCTAAACCTCTCTGTATTCATCCTGCTAGTCATTTCTTACAAAACAATAATATTCCATAACATTCATATACCATAATTTACCCAACCATTCTCCAATTGATGGGCATCCATTCATTTTCCAGTTTTTAGCCACTACAAAAAGGGCTGCCACAAACATTTTGGTACATACAGGTCCCTTTCCCTTCTTTAGTATTTCCTTGGGATATAAGCCCAGTAGTAGCACTGCTGGATCAAAGGGTATGCACAGTTTGATAACTTTTTGGACATAATTCCAGATTGCTCTCCAGAATGGTTGGATTCTTTCACAACTCCACCAACAATGCATCAGTGTCCCAGTTTTCCCACATCACCTCCAACATTCATTATTATTTGTTCCTGTCATCTTAGCTAATCTGACAGTGTGTTGTGGTATCTCATAGTTGTCTTAATTTGCATTTCTCTGTCAATAGTGATTTGGAACACTCTTTCATATGAGTGGAAATAGTTCCAATTTCATCATCTGAAAATTGTCTGTTCATATCCTTTGACCATTTATCAATTGGAGAATGGCTTGATTTCTTATAAATTAGAGTCAATTCTCTGTATATTTTGGAGATGAGGCCTTTATCAGAACCTTTAACTGTAAAAATGTTTTCCCAATTTGTTACTTCCCTTCTAATCTTGTTTGCATTAGTTTTGCTTGTACAAAGCTTTTTTAATTGGATGTAATCAAAATTTTCTATTTTGTGATCAATAATGATCTCTAGTTCTCCTTTGGTCACAAATTCCTTCCTCCTCCTCAAGTCTGATAGGTAAACTATCCTATGTTCCTCTAATTTATTTATGATCTCATTCTTTATGCCTAAATCATGGACCCATTTTGATCTTATTTTAGTATGTGGTATTAAGTGTGGGTCCATGCCTAGTTTCTGCCATACTAATTTCCACTTTTCCCAGCAGTTTTTGTCAAATAATGAATTCTTATCCCAAAAATTGGGATCTTTAGGTTTGTCAAACACTAGATTGTTATTTTTTTATTCACTATCTTGTCCTGTGAATGTTATAACCTATTCCACTGATCAACTAGTCTATTTCTTACCCACTACCAAATGGTTTTGGTGATTGCTGCTTTATAATATAGTTCTAGATCAGGTACAGCTAGGCCACTTTCATTTGATATTTTTTTTCATTAATTCTCTTGAAATTCTCGACCTTTTGTTCTTCCATATGAATTTTGTTGTTATTTTTTCTAGGTCATTAAAATAGTTTCTTGGGAATCTGATTGGTATAGCACTAAATAAATAGATTAGTTTAGGGAGTATTGTCATCTTGATTATATTTGTTCGGCCTATCCAAGAGCACTTAATATTTTTCCAATTATTTAAATCTGACTTTATTTTTGTGGCAAGTGTTTTGTAATTTTGCTCATATAATTCCTGACTTTCCTTTTTAGCTATATTCCCAAATATTTTATACTATCAACAGTTATTTTGAATGGAATTTCTCTTTGTATCTCTTGCTGTTGGATTATATTGGTAATGTATAAAAATGCTGAGGATTTATGTGGATTTATTTTGTATCCTGCAACTTTGCTAAAGTTCTGAATTATTTCTAATAGTTTTTTCACAGAATCTTTGAGGTTCTCTAAGTATACCATCATATCATCTGCAAAGAGTGTGGATTATTTCTAATAGCTTTTTAGTAGAATTTCTGGGGTTCTCTAAGTATACCATTATATCATCTGTAAAGAGTGATAATTTGTTTTCCTCATTACCTAATCTAATTCCTTTAATCTCTTTCTCAACTCTTATTGCCAAAGCTAGCATTTCTAATACAATATTGAATGATAATGGTGATAGTGGGCAACCTTGTTTCACTCCTGATCTTATAGGGAATGGTTCCAGTTTATCTCCATTACATATGATGCTTAATGATGGTTTTAAATAGATGCTACTGACTATTTTAAGGAAAAGTCCATTTATTCCTATACTCTCAAGTATTTTTAATAGAAATGGATGTTGGATTTTATCAAATGCTTTTTCTGCATCTAATGAGATGATCATATGGTTTTTGTTAATTTGATTATTGATATAGTCAATTATGCTAATAGTTTTCCTAATATTGAACCAGCCCTGCATTCCTGGTATAAATCCTACTTGGTCATTGGTGTATTATTCTGGAGATAATTTTCTGTAATTTTATTGCTAATATATTATTTAAGATTTTTGCATCAATATTCATTAGGGAGATTGGTCTATAATTTTCTTTCTCTGTTTTCAACCTACCTGGTTTAGGTATCAGTACCATGTCTGTGTCATAAAAGGAATTTGATAGGACATCTTCATTCCCTATTTTTTTCAAATAGTTTATGTAACATTGGAATTAATCGTTCTTTAAATGTTTGGTAGAATTCACATGTGAATCTATCTGGTCCTGGGGAAATTTTCTTAGGGAATTAATTAATAGCTTGTTCTATTTCTTTTTCTAAAATAAGACTATTTAAACAATTTACTTGTTCCTCTGTTAATCTGGGCAGCCTATATTTTTTAAAGTAGTCATCCATTTCACTTAGTTTTCAAATTTATTGGCATAAAGTTGAGCAAAGTAACTCCTAATTATTGCTCTGATTTCCTCTTCATTGGTGGTAAGTTCTCCCTTTTCATTTTTAAGACTTACAATTTGATTTTCCTCTTTCTTTTTTCAAGTCAAATTTACCAAAGGTTTATCTATTTTGTTGGTCTTTTCATGAAACCAACTCTAAGTTTTATTTATTAATTCAATAGTTTTTTTAACTTTCAGTTTTATTAATTTCTCCTAATTTTAGAATTTCATGTTTAGTATTTGATTGGGGGTTTTTAGTTAGCTCTTTTTCTAGCTTTTAAGTTGCAAGCCCAATTCATTGATCATCTCTTTCTCTATTTTATTCAATTAAGCCTCTAGAGATATAAAATTCCTCTTTATTACTGCTTTGGCTGCATCCCACAAATTTTGGTATGTTGTCTCATTGTTGTCTTTCTCTTGGGTGAAATTATTAATTGTGTCTATGATTTGTTGTTTCACCCAATCATTCTTTAGGATGAGCTTATTTAGTTTCCAATTACTTTTTGGTCTATTTACCCCTAGGTTTTTGTTAATGTAGTTTTTATTGCATTGTGATCTGAAAAGAATGCATTTACTATTTCTGCCTTTCTGCATTTAATTTTGAGATCTTTATATCCTAATATATGGTCAGTTTTTGTATAGTTTTATGAAATTTCTGAGATGTGAAAGCAATAAAGAAAACATTAATCACACAAAAAAACATTTTATTTGAAACAGGGAAAAGAGTGAAGGATTCAAGTTTTAACAAATCTCATAAAATTTTTATTTTTAAATATCAATGATATCTAGTAGTGTATTGGGGATTAAAGGTTGGGGAAGAACCACTATTAATGAAATAAGCATTCTCTTCTAAGAAAAGCAATAATTTAAAAAAAGTAGGTTAGATGACAATTTATCAATATAACTTTGAATGTAAATGATTTATCCTACAAAAAGAAAAAAAATTTAAATAGATTTGAAAATCCAACTCAACTTACAGCAGAAAATGATCTCAGTAACAAAAAAAATGATTTTATATTTAAATTGATAGTACAATGAAAGTTATTTTGGTGTTGGAGCCAAGAGATCTGAGTTGAAATCTCAAATACTGGTTCTACCTCTAGCCTTGGTTAAATTACTTAGCTTCTTGTAGCTTCAATGTCCTCATCTATAAAGTAAGGAGGCTAGATTTGATAACTCCTGAGAAACTTTCCATCTTTAAATCTATAAATGATATGTTCCTATAAAATATACCATCCTAAACTGAGTGGATGGCCATCAGTTGGAGAATGGTTGAATAAGTTATGGTATATGAATGTTATTGTTCTATAAGAAATGATCAGCAGAATGATTTCAGAGAGGCCTGGAGAGAATTACATGAATTGATGCTAAGTGAAGTGAGTAGAATCAAAAGAACACTGCACACAGCAACAAAATGATGTTGTGATGATCAATTCTGATGAACATGGCTCTTTTCAACAATGAGGTGATTCAGGCCAGTCCCAATAGACTTGTGATGGAGAGAGCCATCACAAAGAGAGGATGATAGGGACTGAATGAACCACATCATTTTCACCTTTTTCTTGTTGTTTGCTTGCTTTTAATTTTTTTTTCATTTTTTTCTTTTTTGATATGATTTTTCTTGTGCAACAAAATAATTGTGGAAATGAGTATAGAATAATTGCACATATTTAATATATATTGGATTACTTGATATCTAGGAGAGGGTTGGAGGGAAATGGAGGGAGAAAAAAATTGGAACACAAGGTTTTGCAAGGGTGAATGTTGGAAAACTGTCTTTGCATGCATTATGAAAATAAAAAGTAATTATTTAAAATATACCATCCTAAAGCTAAATCCAGAAATTGCAATTGAACCCACATGCCAAAATTGCAAACTCTAGCCCAATATCCATCTTAGAAAGAGGATCATAGAAATCTTACATGGACCGCTTCCTGAATTGTCATCAAGTAAAAATGAGAATGTCCCTTAGAAATATGGAATTGGGGGAGAAAAGAGAAGGTGATAAGTAATACATGTTATTTATCTAAATAATGCAATATAGAGCACCCAAGCTCCCTATGGCTATGATATAAAATCTTGTATAGGCAAAAAATATAAACTTGCACAGTATGGCATTTTATATCCCCATTTTAATCTGATTGCAAACTCCATTTCCAGCCTTATTTCACAGTATTGCCCTTCATGATAAAATCCTATTCTCCAAGTGCTAGCACAGGGTTCACATCCCCCAAGAATACTTAAATATTATTTTCCTCAACTAAAATAATTTTCCTTTGTTAAATGTCTTATAAGATTCTGTTAGGATCTTTTATTTGCACCTACCCTATTCTGCCTTGTATACTTACCTGTACATATACCTTAGGACTCTTTATACGACTAAACCCCAACATTTTATTTTAAGTTGCTCTTGGGGCTATTAGGTGATATAGCAAATAGAGCATCAGGCCTGGAGTCAGGAAAATCTGAGCTCAAATATGGCCTCAGACAGTTATTAGCTGTGTGGTTTTAAGCCTGTTTGCCTCTGTTTTTACCTCTGCAAAAAGAGCTGTAGAAGGAAATGGCAAACCACTTTAACATCTTTGCCAAGAAATCCCATGGTCAAAATCCATGGGGATCTTGTAGAGTCAGACTCAATTGAACAACAGCAACAAGGCAGATATTGTGTCATTTTCTTTTTTGTCTTTATGCCCACAGAATATGATATGACTTGTGAACCCCTTACAGGTACTGGGTTTTAAATCAACACTGAGATTGCTATTCTTTGCATTCCCAGTGCTTACTACAGTGCACACTAGTCAGTTAATAAATGCTTATTGATTTCTTTTTAATTGGAATTTGAACTAAAGTCAGGTTTCCTGAGAAGCATATATTTGAGGTAGTGGCTGTTTGAAGTGATTGCTAGAAAATTATTTTCAATAAACTATGCTATATCTTCATTCTTATAGGCAGTCAGTATAAATGATTGCCCTGAGCATCCCAGGGCTGGCTTTTGAGTCATTTGGGTTTTCTTTTTAAGCTAAGCCTCCTTGTTTTTCTATAGTCTATGCTCTTCTAAGAAAAGAGACATTTTGTTTTTAAAGAGCTTGAGAGGCTTTTCCAGCAGACTTACCTGGTGTGTATGTGTCAGCTCTTCACATCAATAGATTCCTAGTCAACATCAGTATGTTCAAAATAGAAGTACAGTTTGTCCTTCATAAAAAGCATCTGAGAGACAGATATTCCTGTCATATTTCACTGTCTTTTAATCAAGTTCTGCTGCTTACTCTCTCAGATGTAACTTGTAACTCATATTTCTTTTAAGTATCCTTGCTATTACTAACAGCTTTGCAAAGAGCTGTTCTTTACCTTTACCTCAGAGACTCAAGATACCTTATTATTAAGAATCCTTCATTACTCTTAATCTTTTTGTGTCATAGAATCCTTGGAAGTCTAATGAAGCCTATGGACTTCTGTACAGAATAATGTTTTAAAATACATAAAATAAGATGTTTAGGATTACCAAAAGAACCAAATCTAGTTAAAATAAAGATGCATTTTTTTTCTTATCCAAGTTTACCCATATCTCCCACCCATGAAATTTATCCATTTCTTTGGTGGGACAAGATCTGGGGTGAGGTAGGGAACTATCGATCTCAGGCTAAGAACCCCTTCCCTATGAAAATGAAACTATTTCTCATCAAAAATCTATTTAATTCAATACCTGGTAATGTGTATTAGTTAAACTGCTATAAAAGATTTATCCCTACATGAAGACATAGGGACAGCCATAAGAAATTAAGTATTTGCTAACATGTGAAGTTCTTGAGAAAAGAGGTGTTTTTTTTTTTTTTGTTTTGTTTTGTTTTGTTTTTGTTTTTGTTTTTGTTTTTTTCATCTTTGCTCTTCATCCTCAATGTTCAATCTAGTACTCTGGATATTTGGGCTTTTTTTTTTTTTTTTTTTGGAATGAACCTGTCATTTCACTGATATAAGCAATATCCAATGAGCAAATTCCTTTGACAATGATAGATTAGCAGTTGCTCTGAAGCTCAGTCTTAGAGATGCATCAAGATCCTTTCAGAGTTAAATGACTTAGTCATCCATGGTCATAGAGTCAGTGTTATTTAAGACAGTGATCTCAAATTTAAATAGAAACCCATCTCTCTGGGCTGTAAGATGATTAGAAAACCACAAATTAATATTATATATGTTATATTTTATCTCTATTTTTGTCAAATGCTTCCAAAATAAATTTTAATTATACCTTTGGGCCTCAAGTTTATGACCTTTACAGTAAAGATGGGACTTAGACCCAGATCAATCTATCCATGACTCCATATGACTTTCACTTTGCTAATAGTAGTCACTTAATAAATGTATGCTGAATTGAATTTAATCTTGTACTAAATGCAAGATGCTCAAGGGCCATTGAAATCATAATTATAATGATGCTATCTTTTACTCCTTAGTACCTTGAGTCCCTCTCATGCTACTTGATTGTAGTTTTGGATCACTCCTCCAAAACACTCTTATCCCTAAGGAAAAGAGATATCTTTTTAGTGATATTAGCTCAAACTACAATTTTCCTCAATATCAACTACCACAATACCATAGATTGATGCCCCGATATAATTTAACTAATTAACAATTATCTATTATAAAAGGATATTTACTAAGAAGATACAGTAAGAACAAAAGTTACAAATCCATGCTTCCTGCCTTACTGATTACCACCACACAGAAACCTTTGTCCTTGGGGAGAATAGCTCAAACTTAAAATGGCTGTTTCAAAATATTCATTCTCCTATGGTCACTTGTAAATATGGAACACCTGCTGAATCTAATTCATTGCTGGGTCTAAGGACTATTGTCCAGTCCTGAGTCGACTTGACTTCTCAAAAACTTTAGCAGGAACTCCAATTCCTTGGATATCACTTTCCCAATCTTTCAAAGTTTACAGGTTGTACTCTAATTAATTTCATCTGCTTCACCCAAGACAGGAAAGATCTGGCCCAAGAGCAACAGAACCAAGAGTAGGGTCATGTGCCCCTGGCTTCATGTCAACCTGATCATGATGAGTAAGCCACTGGTGCTGACAATAACTCTCTTGAAAAGAGCAAGGTCATGTGCTTTTAGCATATAGTGGGATCCAGGTGAGAGAGGGTCAATGACTTCCCACCACCTAAAGACCTATGGTAGCCCATTCTCCTTCCTCAGGGAAGGAAAGATACTTTATTAATCTTATGGGAGTCTTTTGTTTACATTCTCCGTTCCAGTTCAGTAGCCAGAACCTTTTTTCCCTCCCATCATGTCATAAGGAATTTTCTGTCTTAGAATACTTGTTCATGCTTCAAAGTCCATATGGCAGACTGCATCCAATTGAACATGCTGCACATACTAAGAAGAGCTAGGCTTTAATTGACCAGTCCCTCATTACAGCAGGAAATAAATATCTGTCCCATAACTGATTCATATTGTTCTTTAAGTACCTTTCTATTGCTTGCTTTGGAGAGACCCTAAAGAAACCTATATTTAAGCTTTAAGTAAATCACTTTTCAAAAATGGGGGTGTAATATAAGCCAAAGATGAGAAAAAGAAGTCTAACCCCTCTCATTAGAGAACAAGTTTCTCCAGGACTGACCTGAGTATAGCCATGACATGTCCCTTAATAAAGAGAGACTTAATGTGATAGACCAATGGACCCAGCAGAGGTTCTGTTAGCCTCCTAAGGACTAGTAGGAATAGTAAATAGTTCAAGCTGATCAATGGACCTAAGTTAATTGATGAAGGATTTTATATGTTCATAGATTCCTTTAATATTAATTCTGGAATAAGCCTTAGAAATGGTCTAATCTAACAACATCATTTTAAAGATGAGCAAATTGAAGCCCTTTTTGAGCTGAAGCAAAATGCATGCTGACTTATTTATTACAAGGTTAGAAATGCCAAGAAAGAAAGCTTCCTGAACAATATTCTTAAGAACTCACTAGTCAAATAGCATCCTTCATTGGAAAGAATTATATGCTGATTTGATCTTTGCATCTTTCTCTAAAGGATTTTTAACAGATATTAACCTATTAAAGTTACCGCTTAGCACATTACCATAATCATTCTACAATAACACACACAGAAGTTAGTTCTCAATCTCCCAATTAATATCCCTACCAATAAAAACTATATTGTTCTCTATTCAGTGCCAATTTATAAACATTTTATTCTTTGGCTTCTGATTTTATTGAGGTTTTGGTCTAGTATCATTATCTCAGACTACTGGATCTCATTCTGGAAGTCCTGAGTTCAAATTCAAACTTTAACACTTACTAGTTGTGTCTGTAATCTTGGATATGTCCCTTAACCTACCTGCCTCAGTTTTGTCATCTGCATGAAAGGGGATAACAATAACATTCTGCACAAAAAAGATAACTTCCTAAAGTTGTTTCGAGGATGAAATGAAATATTTGTAAAGTACTGTATAAAAGCTAATAACATTGATTAAAATAACATAAGAAAAATATTAGATGAGAGATGAAAAGTATCAAATCAAAGTATCTAATGAGACCCTTCAGGCCTTCTTCTGAACTCTCAAAGGAAAATCTATAAATTCCATAATAAAATACTCTAGCCCAACTCTAATGATAAAAAGCATCTCTTCAGGACAAGAGAACATACTCTGCAACTTTTCCCAATCCCCTGTTTTCAGGTGACCAAAGTTTCACCCTTCCATAGCTCCAGAGTGCCTTCTTCCTTGGTGATCACTGGTCCTACTTCAAGAAGCATTTGCATAGATAAGTAACAGAACTAGCAGAGGTGTAAGTAATTTATTTTTGGCCTACATGACTGCATTAAAAATGATTAATGACAGCTAAGCTGTAATTTAGAAAGTTGGAAAATTTTTATGAAACAAAAGTGAAAGTACCAAAAGAACAAAATTTTAAAAGGGAGTGATTTTCATTTCTGTGACTGTTTTAGGTATATATTTGTATGATTAGAGTTCCAGACAGCATTACACATATAAATAACTTAATTCTATGTCTCAAGAATTTTAAACAATTAGTAAAGTCATAATGATTTGAAAACACTTAAAATTATGTGCTCCCTTTTAATTTTCCCCTAGCATATTCCCAATCTGTTGATATTCACAAATAGTTGAGGAAAGGAAAGTGGAAATTAATGGCAAAAAG
The DNA here is from genome assembly GCF_048593235.1 of Sminthopsis crassicaudata. NCBI lineage: Eukaryota > Metazoa > Chordata > Mammalia > Dasyuromorphia > Dasyuridae > Sminthopsis > Sminthopsis crassicaudata. Next base: position 555,657,954 of record NC_133617.1, on the reverse strand, counting down.
GATGGTAAGTAAAAGAATACAGGGGAGAGAGAAAGAGAGTAACATAGGAGATAAGAAAGATGATGGGAGAAAAAATCTTAATTAAAACACTAAAATAATCAAGTAATTTTTTAAATTTAAGAACTTATTATTATTAAAAAAATTTTACTAACAGTATGCCAACTAATATAAGAAATTTTCAATTAGCTTTGGCAGCTCATTGTTTCCATGACATAGCCATAACAATGAATTAAAAGCATCAATGACAAACAGTTCAGAGCACAATAAAGGCTGGGGGGAAAGGGAGGAAATTATAGGATCATTTGCTAAATAAACATAAAATTCGTACCTTTTTAGACTATGGCAATACATACATAATACTTGCTATCACTAACCACCACTATCTGTTTCTCTTTTATTAGTTTATTGATCACCTAGATTGTCCTTTGGGTAATCGATTGCTTTTCTTGAGAAAATGAAAAGTTTCAATGAGGACTAGTTTATCAAGAGAAGTAGGGAAAAGCAGTATCAATTTTATCCTACTGCGATTAAATTGTGGTTAAAGTAGTAAATTAAAATCTTGCTCTCCTTATGGAGGTTCATCATCAATTCTAAGTACATGTTCTTAGCAGCAATGTCTTGAGCTTTTAAGGTATGTATTCTGTCCAAACATGATTCATTACTATCGAATTCACTGGTTTTGATTTTAGCTTTTTCAGGGGGGGGGGGGACTAATTACAAGAATTTTGAACAGAGCATGACCCTTAATGTACCTATCACATCCCCCAAGACTGTACTATAACCTAGGGACCCAGATATAAAAATAACAGAGCACCTGTCTGCAATGCATTTATATTCAATATAAATGATACATTTTTTAGAGATAAGTGGATTCAAAATTATATACAAAATAAAAACATTAATTTATGAGTAGGTCATCAACAATGGAAGAAGTTGTCAAAAGTCCCTTCCAGGAAGCAATAGATGACTTTGAACGGAGCTAAAGATTCTAAACAGCAGAGATTAGAAAGAAGCTTGTAGACATAGGGTGAGCCTGTACAAAGGCGCAAAGGTGAGAGATAGAAGTCTAACAGAGAGCAGTAGCTTGGCTGGAACATAAAGCATGTGACAGGAGTAAAGTGCTAATTTTCCAAGTCTTCTTGACTCCAGGTTTTTCACTTTATCTACTTTAATGCCTACCTGTTCCATGTATATATGCACAGACGATTTAAATAAATCTCCCATTTTATTGGTGCAATAACAACTACAAAACATTATCACATCATTGGTATTTTTAACATTTAACACAACAACAGGCCCTGGCCAAGAGATTTGTAAAGCACAGTAACTGTTTTTATTAGCAACAACAATAATAATGAGCTAACATTTATATAGCATTTAAAGGTTTGTAAAATTCTTTATAGATTACCTTATCCAATCTTCACAATAACTCTAAGAGGATTGATGGAAGAGGCTGAAATGATAATATAACTGATAAAATAAGATTTAGGGAAATCTCCGATTTCTTCTTCCTCTCTGTTAAATTGGTTCTTTCTACAATAATGAATGGAAAGTTGAATGATTATAGAATAAGAGAGTTCTCCTATGAACAGCACATGAATGAGTCTCTGAAGCATATGGGTAAAAGGATGTATGGAATGGTAGAAATCATTATTTATGTATATGGCAAACAGCCAAGTATCTCATCAGTGTATGTATCTACTGCCAAGAGAAACAGAGATACGAATCAGTGGTCATCTTTAAATGGAAATGGTCTCTTGAGTTACAGGAATGCCCAAGGAAAGAAATGAAGGCTTTGGGGACCCTGGGAAATTTGGGGAGTCCAGAAATTCTGTAGTTATCATGTTATAATCAAGAAAAAGTATTTTAGAATATTCTTTGGCCTAACTGAAACTTAATCATGTTTCTTTTTGAAAGAAAAGAAACCTAAGTTACTCATTTTTTCATCTACAGCATGATATAAAAATGTAACTTATGCATGTTTTATTCTAAAACTTCACTGTCAGAGTAAATTCAAGAAGTTAGGAAAGATTGTTGAAGGTTAGCTTTTAAGTTAGGTATTCTATTATGCAACATGGTAATCTTCTGGGAGGTGGGGGGAGAGAATTGTGTCAGCCATACTTACAAGAATAAGTCATGCACAGTGGTGTATCTGCAAGATTTAATTATCTCAACTTTTTAAAAAATGTACTATTAATAGTATAGTTCACAATTATATAGCACCTTACCAATTACAAAGTACTTTTTACTATAGGCAAAAAATGCAAATATATTTTATAGATAAGTATGCTTTATTCTTTTCATTTAAGAGTAAAACTACAAAAGCAAGATTATAATTATAGACCATCTCAAAGCAAACTTTCAACATACTATGATTTTGGTTCATATATCTATGCAAGTAGGTTTGCACATAAAAACCTATTCTTCTTTGTCTAACATTTGCTCAAAGAAGAATAGGTTTTTAAAAAGTCTTTCCCCAAAAAATATTCATGGGGGATCCAGAGGAAAGTTAATAATGTTGATAACATCAAGGAGTTTAGAAAAACTACATTTATATTTTTGTTCAAGAATAAGCTTAGAAAAAAGAGTCTTAGTTGATCCATGTTTTGAGACCCCTACCAAAAAAAAGTGATTATTGTATTATTTGCTATCATTTTCTTTTATCCTCTAGGTTTCAGTTAGGAATCCCTAAGGAGTTCCTTTTAAAAATTTTTAGAAAGCTTCTCCACTTAAAACATTAGAAAGCTATAAATAATGATATTTTTCTTTAGGACTTATTGTTATTTGGACAGGTATTGCCAATAACAAAATTACATCAAAAAAATCCTCCTAAGATTGTTGTGACTAAAGTGGCTTTCACTCTTCTTTTAGTTATAAAAGACATTTATCTTACTTTGCTAGGACATGATTTTTTTTTTCTCCAGCAAACATTTAAAAGGAACATATTAGAAGGTAAAATCATAACTCATTGTGGCCAAAATCATAATCTTATTCATTTTTTAACACATTATTTACTTTAACACTTACTTGCTATGTGAGATGCACTGTGAACAAGTTGCAAAGGGAATGAAAAGCCTTAGGTAACACTCTTTACAAATTTCAAGATGGCTTCAAAATCAAGCTATAATCAATCTTTAAACCACCATTTTTTTGCATGAACTTTTTCCCAGTCTGGCACACTTAACACCCCCCAAGTCACTTCTGTATAAAACACTAAAATGTATGAACTATGAATGCAAATGAATTTCCCTAACAGTAAACAAGACAATTAAAATTTAAATCTGGTAGAATGGAAATAACCTTTGAATTGTCTAATGTGGTTAGATTAGCCACACCATTACCCCCTGATATTATTTTGCTAAATTATGCTAGATATGGAATATCACATTATAATTGAGACCATACAAAGAACTAAGACTAAGGGAAAGTAGATAGATGTATTATTTTGTTTCTCATCTAAATCAATAGAAACTAACAAAGAGAGATTGCAATACTGTTGCAAAACTGTTAAGGTTCCATAACCTCACATAGGAATGTAAAGTTAAAACAAGTGTGTCTGAGGGAAAAAAAAAAAAAAAAAAAAAAAAAAAAAAAAAAAAAAGGTTGTACAAGAAGCTACCAACACATTTAATTTCATTTTAGCTTACATATGTATAAATTTCAAAAGAGGGACTCAAAGGAAAGATTGTACATAAAATTTATATCACACAATAATCAAATGTGTCAATTAAAAAGCAACATTTTTTGTTGCTCCTATCAGAATCTTAGTATCATTTACTTCTTACTTTCCTATGCAAGCAGGAGCATATTAAAAAATCCAACTCTTATTTACTGGCAAAAATTTTTCCTGAGAGAAGAGGTAATCCTAATGGCTTGGCTGGTTGCAAGATCTGGAAGTAAAACCAGATACTTTATCCAATGTAAAGCTCCCATTACCTTCCACCTACAGGATGAGGGGGATGTTACTTTATGTCAGCAAGTTGTATATTAGCTCTGACAATAGTTTCTCAGTTTTAAAGAAGTAGATTGTTTTTTCTTCATTGTTTTTACAGCTAATCTGTACTCAATCAAAAGTCCCTTGCATTTATTCAATTGTTCAGACATTTTTCAATTGTGTTCGACACTTTGTGACCCCTTTTGCAGTTTTCTTGGCAAAGATACTGCAGTAGTTTATCATTTCTTTCTCCAATTCATTTTGCAGGGGGGAAACTGAAGCAAACAGGGTTAAGTGATTTGCTCAGAAGTACACAATAAGTGTCTGAGGTCAGATTTGAACTCATGAAGATAGACCTTCCTGACTGCACGCCTAATACCCTATGCTCTATGGTGCCACTTAGCTGCCACCATTTCTTCAATTCTATCTAAAATTCCTTCAATTTATGCTATCTCCTTCTTATTTGTACATAATTATATGAATGTTATATCCCTCTTTTAAGGCTGCTAGGTTGCAAGCACAGTGGCTAGAGCTCTGGCCTGGAGTCAGGAAAACCTGAGTTCAAAGCCAATCTCAGATACTTGCTAGCTGAGCAAGTCATGTAACCTCTGTTTGCCTCAGGTATAAATTGTAAAATGGGGAGGGGGGGGCAATAACATATATTCCACAGGATTTTTGTGAAGATCAAATTAAATAATGTGACTCAAGAAAGGCAGTTATCTCTTTGCTTTAGTTTCCTCAACTGTAATCTACTTCACAGGATTATAGTAAGAAATAATCTGAGAAAAAATATTCTTCTAATAGTATTTCTGCCAAATACTAACATCACCCTTCAGAGATTACAAAGATTAGAATAAAGGTTTTATTATGCTTAAAAACAAGTTCAGAACTCAGAAAAATAATTCTGAACCTTAGTTAGGGTTCTAAGAAAGTTTATAGAATTTCAGATTATGGGATTCAACCATTTTGGAGAGCAATTTGGAACTATGCTCAAAAAATTATCAAATTGTGCATACCCTTTGATCCAACAGGCCTATATCCCAAAGAGATCTTAAAGGAGGGAAAGGGACCCACATGTACAGAAACATTTGTGGCAGCTCTTTTTGTATTGGCAAAAAAACCTGGAAACTGGGTGGATGCCCATCAGTTGGAGAATGGCTGAATAAATTATGGTATATGAATGTTATGAAATATTATTGCTCTGTAAGAAATGACCAACAGGATGAATACAGAGAGGCTTGGAGAGACTTACATGAACTGATGCTGAGTGAAATAAGCAGAACCAGGAGATCATTATACACGGCCACAACAAGACTATATGACAATCAATTCTGATGGAAGTGGTTCTCTTCAACAATGAGATGATTCAAATCAGTTATACTTGTGCAATGATGAAGAGAGCCATCTACACCCAGAGAGAGAACCGTGGGAACAGTGTGGACCACAACATAGCATTCTCACTCTCTCTGTTATTTGCTTGCATTTTGTTTTCTTTCTCACTTTTTTTCTTTTTCTTCCTTCTTGATCTGATTTTTCTTGTGTAGCAAGATAACTGTATAAATTTAACTGTATTTTTAACATATTTAACATGTATTGGACTACCTGTCAGCTAGGGGAGGAGGTGTGGGGAAGAAGGGAAAAATCTGGAACAAAAGATTTTGCAAGGGTGAATGTTGAAAAAAATTACCTATGCATATGTTTTGTAAATAAAAAGCTTTAATTAATTTTTTTAAATTTCAGACTATGTCAAAGAGAAATAGTAATAATTTTTTGATCATACAGCCATGTCAAAGACAAGACTATGTCACATACATCAAAAAATTGTTTGGCTTCCATAGAGAAACTAGGGGGAACCACATTGACAAAGGTAGGCTAATAAGCTTTACACTTACAAGGCTATATTTACAAAAGGCTAATTAAGATGAATGATTTACATGCTAAAAAGATAACTTCAGGGTCAGAGCAGTTGGGATTCTTCCATAAACAAAGAAAATTAAATTACCCTCTTCCTTCCATCTCTCCACCAAATACAAATAGTTGTTATATCTTATTTGTTCTTCCTCTATATGTCCTCTTTCTGTTTCCTCTTCTCTATCATTTCCACTGATAACACCCCAGTTTAGGCTCTTATCATTTTTTGACTAGAACAGTGGTCCTCAAACTTTTAAAATAGGGGGCCAGTTCACAGTCCCTAAGACTGTTGGAGGGCCGGACTATAGTAAAAACAAAAACCTACACTCTCTCTCTGCCCCTCAGCCCATTTGCCATAACTCGGCAGGCCGTAGTTTGAGAACCCCTGGACTAGAATATTACACTAGCTTCTTAATTGAATAAAGCAATTAGAAATATGGTATCCTCAAATGTCTCCTCATCCCAATCTAACCTATACACTTTTGTCAAAGTGATTCTCTTAAAATGCAAATCTGATCATGACATTCTTCTATTCAATCAACTTCAATGATTCTATGTTATCTCTAGGATCTGATATATGCTCCTCTGATTAACTTTTAAAGTCCTTCCCAAACTATTCCCAAATCTTATATATTTTCCTATCAGACCCATCCTTAGATCTAACCAAATTGGTTTTCTTTGTTTTCCTCATATAATACTCCCATTTCATATCTCTATATCTTTGCACTGGTGTTTTCATGCCTAGAAAATATTCTTATCTTATTTAGGATTCCTAGAATCCTACTCAAGTTTCATCTTCTACATGAAGTCAACTGATCCCATCAGCTGCTAATAAATATTCTTTATAAATTTATTTTGTATTTATTTTTATGTGCTTATTCATGCAGATACTTTTTTCCTTTCATAGGATATAAGTTTCTTATGGGCAGAGTCTACTTTATTTTTGTTTTTGTATTCCCAAATCACTGTGTGAATAGTACAATGCATGCTACAAATTAGTCATTAATTAAATACTTTTCAAGTGATTGATCAATGTTACTCCCCTCCTTAAAATTCTTCATTCCTCCTATTGACTGTAGGATAAAATACAAACTATGAAGTTCTCAAAGATTCAGCTCCTACTATCTTTCCAATTTCATTTCAAAACATTTCCCTTCACATTCAAGCCAAACTAGACTACCAGCTTTATCTTGTCATTTCCCACTTCCATGCATTTGCACTGATAGCTATCTATGCCTGAAATTGATTCCCTGTTCACCTCTATCTATTAGAAATACAATTCTTTCTTCAAGATTCAATTCAGGTATTACCTCTTCCATGAAACTTTCACTGACCTCTTGCCCACCAAAAATGTTCTTTCCCTCCTAGAAATTTTCCTAGACACTTTGTTATTGTGTTAATTTTTGTATTATGCTTATTTTTATAGGTACTCCACCCCTTTGCCTTCCCTAACCCATGGAAGATTATGAACTCCTTGAAGGTAAAGGACTATGGAATTTTCTTTTGGGAATCTTTATATACTTCTGGTATCTAACACATAATACATTGCATATAGGAGGGTCTTAAGACCATTTGCTGAATTAAATCAAACTCTTTTATTTATTTATTTATTTTTAATAATAGTTTTTATTTACCAGATATTTGCATGGGTAATTTTACAACATTGACAATAGCCAAACCATTTGTCCCATTTTTCCCCTCCTTTCCTCCCCCCCAGATGGCAGGTCGACCAATACATGTTTATGTTAAGAGTATAAATTAAATACAATATATGTATACAAGACCAAACAGTTGTTTTGCTGAACAAAAAGAATCAGACTTAGAAATAGTGTACATTTAGCTTGTGAAGGAAATCCAAAATGCAGGTAGACAAAATTAGAGGGATTGGAAATTCTATATAGTGGTTCATAGTCATTTCCCAGAGTTCTTTTGTTGAGTGTAGCTGGTTCAGTTTATTACTGTTCTATTGGAACTGATTTGGTTCATCTCATTGTTGGAAAGGGCCACATCCATCAGAATTGATCATCATACAGTATTGTTGTTGAAGTATTTAATGATCTCCTGGTCCTGCTCATTTCACTCAGCAGCAGTTCATGTAAGTCTCTCCAGGCCTTTCTGAAATCATCCTGTTGGTCATTTTTTACAGAACAACAATATTCCATAACAGTCAATCTCCAATTGATGGGCATCCACATAGTTTCCACTTTCTGGCCACCACAAAGAAGGCTGCCACAAACATTCTTGCACATACAGGTCCCTTTCCCTTCTTTAAGATCTCTTTGGGATACAAACCCAGTAGCAACGCTGCTGGATCAAAGGGTATGCACAGTTTGATAACTTTTTGAGCATAGTTCCAAATTGCTCTTCAAAATAGCTGTATTTGCAGTTCCACCAACAATGTATCAGTGTCCCTGTTTTCCCACACCCCCTCCAACATTCTTGAATCAAACTCTTGGTGGAGTTTTTCTAATGAACTTCAGATAACCTAATTACTGCTTTTTGTTTGTTATGAAGTTTCCCAACTGAGAAATGGCACTTACATGATATATGTGGTATTATCTTTTACTGCCCACATATGCCATGAAACTATGAAAGCACATAAACTCTCATTTTTCAAAAAGACTAGAATAATATTTCACTTCAATCACAAGTGAAAAGGAAAAACCCAAGAGTACAGCAATAGTGTGAAGTTAGAGAGGAAGAAGGATAATAGTATTAGTGAGGTGATGTAGGGTGAGAAGAATTGGCTTTTAGAATCTTAAAAAAGGAGATCTTCAGAATTGGTTAAGTAAGTATAGGACTCAAAGAATTTTCAATGAATGTCAATGAAATCATTCAGGCTAATGAAGAAAAGATAACTCTACTACACACATCCCAAGTACAAGAATGGCTTTGAATGCCTTAATGATAATGTGTCTGGACAACAAAGCATTCACAGACTTTGATGAATGTATCATATTAGAAATTCAAAAATTCTTATTTGTACCTTTAAGTCTATGAAATGGAAGGTAGAATAATTTTCATGTGTTATGCATACAATATTCCTGGATTTAATTTTTTTTTTAAAATTAGGTACACATCCTTCAAAAAATTCTGAGATTTATACTGAAAATAAATCTATCTTCTTCCTTTTCATGACATGCTTTTCCCTGCTGAAACCCCTCTCCCAATAGCAAAGAAGAGATGACTCAGGGCATTAATTCCCACTGCCCAAATTTCAAAAGATTTACCTGACACTTCCAGAATTAGACTGTGTTATTATTATTATTTGCTTGATGATATTGTTGTTCAATTGTTTCTGACATGACCACCTATTTATGAATCCATTTGAGGTTTTCTTGGCAAAGATACTGGAATGGTTTGTCATTTCCTCCTTCAGTTCATTTTAAAAATGGAAAACTGAGGAAAACAAGAAGTTTCTAAGGATCACATGCCTAGTAACTATTTGAGGCTAGATCTGAACTCACAAAAAGATTTCCTGACTTCAAATCCAGAACTCTGTGTTACACAGCTGTCTGTATTTTATGATTTATATTGATAAACAAAATTTAATTGAGTTTCCTAGGTTTATTTTGAAATGCCTTCCTCACGGACACTTCCCCTGAAACATGACAAAAGGGGAAGGAGGATTATAGATAGAATTAATTGTCTATAAAGGAAGCTGGACAGTATTTCTTTTTAAAAAATTCTCTCCCCTCCTCCATCTCAATGTGTTTTTTTGTTTGTTTGTTTGCTTTGGCCTTACTGTTTGATCTTATACACAGAACAATAATAAACAGATTTAGGGTTAAAAAAGACCTTTTATATTATCTACTTCAACTTTTTCCTTTCACAAAAAGGGACATCTAGCAAGGTGAAATTGCATGTTCAGAGTCAGCAAGTGATAAAAACCTTACCTTCTTCAAAAACAGATTGTTGGTAAAGATTTGATATGACTTGCAATTGTTTTTTAAAGATTCTATTATTCAGTTCCAAAAGGTAAGCACACCCAATCATTTTAGGATCAAACACAGCTTTAGTTATTTTGTTCTTCATATGATCACTGAAAAAAGAAAATGCTAAAAATGAGGCCTAGAGACACCATACATTCTGAAGTTTGCATGTCACTGATCTGGCAATTTCCCTATAGAACCATGGGTGTGACCATACAATCACCTAGTCCAGATCAGGCTTCTCTTATTAACAAGATAATAAGAACACTGGAACAACACTGGAATTCCAGTAAAAATTAAAATTATTACTTCTTTTAGAGTATAAGATTTAGAGCTGAAAAGGACCTGACAGATGGTACAAATGAAAAAAAAAAAAAAAAAAAAAAAAAAAAAAAAGGAGGGATCCAAAATTGATGAAAGAGCTTGTCCAAAGAGCAGGGCTATTATTCAAACTTGGTTTTTTCAAAGCAGTATTATGAATGGAGTGCTTCACTCCACTGGATTATTTCTTCTTATAATTATCAATAATCCCATCATTTTTTTCCTAGGAGGGAAAAAAAAAACTATAATATAACAGAATAAAATATGCATTTCACAAAGACAATGGGCTAAAATACAGATACTACAATATTCTTGGTATTTGTAAATCAATCTTATAACAACAAAATGTATAAGTAGGCAAAAGAACTTACTTTTAGAAAATTCAACCCACAAAATATTAATATTAATAATATAAGGGGACTCTTTGAAATACCAAAAAGTAATTAAATGTAAAATAAACCTTTACCCAAAACTTCATCTGTTCTTTCAATTTAGTTCCTTTTTTAAAACATGGATTTATTATTTGATTAAAATAGTCATATATCAAATATAATTTTGGTAAGTATTTGATATAATGAGATAAAAAGAATCCTACAACACACTTTTACAAAGTAAAGTTATTTAACAATGTATATAAGTAAGACTGCCCTTGAAATTTTCAAATATATAATGAAGCTTTCTATTCACTAGAATACAACTCAATCCATTACAGTTTCCATCATGTCAAGAAGCTTTTTCCAATTATTCCAATGAGTAATCATTTCTCCTTTAAAAATCCTCAGGTGCTTTCTCTGACTGGTTGCATACTACTCTGATTTCTAGTTACTTGTGTATAATCATGTATCAAACATCATTTTGGCAATGTTGTTAAGTCACAATGACCAAATATTTGTTACTAGCCAAATATACTACTAGAAGTCTTCCCCCATCTGCCCTTCTGAATGACTGACAGTGGCTAATGTGGCCAATAAGAAAGTAAGACTGGAAAATTGACTAGATAGGTAAAGGAAGGGGAACAGAAGACAAAGCTTGACAGAATCTGATTTCCCTCATGCCAATTCTATCTACTTTTTCTTCTTTTAAAATTTTATAATTTATGATAAATGGTCAAAGGATATGAACAAATAAGTTTCAGATGAAGAAATTAAAGCCATTTCTAGTCATATTAAAAATGTTTTAAATCACTATTGAGCAGAGTATTGCACATTAAGACAGCTCTGGGGTATTAGTTCACACGTCTCAGATTGGCTAAAATGACAGGAAAAGATAATGATAAATGTTGGATAGGATATGGGAAAATTTAACATTAATACATTATTGGTGGAGTTGTGAACTGATCCAACCATTCTGGAGAATAATTTGGAATTATGCCCAAAGGCATATTGTGCATACCTTTTGGCCCAGGACTTACATGTGCATAAATGTTTGTATCAGCTCCTTTTGTAGTAGCAAGAGATTGGAAACTGAGTGCATGCCCATCAGTTTGGGAATGGCTGAATAAGCTGTGGAAATAAATGTAATGGAATATTATTGTTCTCTAAGAAATGATTAGCAGGATGATTTCAGAGAGGTCTGGAGAGACTTACATGGACTGATGCTAAGTGAAGTGAGTAGAAGCAACAAAATACTGTACACAACAACAAAATTATGTGATGATCAACTGGATGGACTTGGCTCTTTTCATCAATGAAGTGATTCAAGCCAATTCCAAATAGATGTGATGAAAAGAACCATCTGCATAGAAAAAGGACAATGGGAATTGAATTTTGGATCACAACATATTTTCACTTTGTTGTTGTCTGATTGCTTTTTTTTTTCCTTTCTCATGTTTTTATCTGACTTTTCTGGTGCAACATGATATATGTGATAATCTGTTTATAAGAATTGCACATGCTTAACCAATACTGTCTAGGGAAGGAGTAGAGGAAGAAGAAGGGAGAACAGTTTGGAACACAAAGTTTTACAACAGTGAATGTTAAAAACTATTTTTGCGTGTATTTTGAAAAATAAAAAGCTATTATTATTTTTAAAAGACTTTATAATATAAGTCTTGGCAACTTCACAACACATCTGGCCCTCATCGATTAGCCAAGTTCCACTTGATCATTGTTTGGGCCCTGATTGTCTCAGAGTAAATGTAAGTAACAATTGTTTCTGTTTTGGCAAAAATCCTGAGGGTCTTCCTCTTCCAGATAGAATTTTTTTTTGACTAGAGAAAGGAGGCATTTTAAGCTTCAAATCTTACCGAATGGGAGTTGCCTCAGTTAAAGTCAGACAGCTTAAAAAGGTCAAAGTTTCCTACTATATCCAATGTCATCTTCTCTCCTCCTGATCTGTATGTGATTATCACTGTCAGTGGACCCATATGACTTTGAGACAGGTGGCTTTGCCCAGCTCTCCCTCACTTAAATCCAAGCCACTTGTATGTCATGGCATCTCCTCTCTGATGTCATGGTCCTCTTTGAGAACAAAGGTCAAACAACAACAATTTTTGTATTGCATTGACTGGCTCACTGTTTCATGAAACCTATCTGAAAGTATATTTAAAACAACAAAACCATCTTTTTAGTTAGTTTTAGACAGATAGATAGATGGATTGTTGGATGAATGGATAGATGGACAGATAGACAAACAATGAGGTAGATAAGAAACAAACATTTCTCCAATCCAATCCAAAATTCTTTCCAGAAGTTTCCCTTTAGGAAAGTGAGTAAAAGATAAAGAACAAAAGTTAAGACCTTGGAAAAAATGAATTAAGGGTGGTAAACAAATATAATTATCATTATCATTATTATTATTATTATTATTATTCTTAATAGGAATGATATTTTTTCTTTGATGTCTAGCATAATGGAAAAAGCAAATGATTTTGGTTCAAATCTTTCCTTATATGTGTAACCTTATCTAATCATTTAATCTCTCTGAACTTCTTATTAGTAAAATAAAGTCCTGGACTAACTAGCTTCTATAGTTCTTTCCAGCTCTAAATCTGATTTTCTGATCATATGTTCACAGAACCAACTGCCAAATTAGTGTGTCAGTAGAAGTCTTAAGTATTCTGCTAGTAAGTAATCTATAGGACAGACAGGCCGTCTTTTTCACTTTTGTATCTTTCCCATTGCTAGTATATAGTAAGGGCTTAATAAATGTTTACTGAATGAAAAGATGTGACAATGTCTGAAAGTAGATAGTCATTAAATGCACCAACACTGTTTAACTGGAAAGTGCCTTCTCAATAGAGCTAAAATAAAATAATCTTCTCTATTTGAAACATTTGATAAAATGATTTTGATACAATGGGAATGTCTTTACTTTCAAGTAATTTTACCATTCACCCTGTATCTAGAAACATAATCTTGAAGCAAAATTCATAGCACTAGATCAGATAATTCTCTATACAGGGTCAAATGCTAACTTTCCAGTATGTACAACATTTTGCTTTTTGTCTTGCATGTTATAGTCACATTTCCCTGGTCAATGCAAATTCACAGATGCAAAAGGATATGCCTAAATTGGTGCTATGCAAATATACTATGGTTTGAGTTGGCACCTGAAAATCAGGTAACATAAAATCAAAAAACTAAAGCTTTGGTTTCTCAAATATAAAACAACACATGTTGCTAATATAATCCTAATTTTCCTAAAACCTATAACTGCAAAACAATTAAATTCTGATTTTATGTTTAGTAAATGAACATGTTTAAGTTCTAAAAAGATGTATATTGTAACTTGTATGACTAAAAATTTCTAATTTTATTAATGATTGAGGAAAGTAACAAGAATATTTTACTAGAAACCAATTATTTCTTGAATGATACAACAAATAATTACATTAAAACATAATTTGCATTGTATTAAATTCCTTATATTATACCCTCCAATTATTAATATGAAATTAGGAAGAATATATCTCATTAATATACCAGTGAGATGTATGTTCAGTAGGGTTGACCATCATAATAGAAGATATTCAGCACAGAATTCAAATGAAACAGATTCCTGAGAGATAAGTTCCTTCACTATTTATGATAATATGCTGACTGCATTAAGACCCAGAACATAACAAAGCCATCTAAATAAGATTAAAAACACTTAAAAGAATTTTATCTAACTATATTAAAACTATTGTCCAGACCATAATAAAGAATTATATATAACTCTGATCTGTCATCAGTGAATATATTTTGGACAGACATTACACATGAATGATGAACCAGATTCACCTTTGAGCAAAGAAAGAAGATAAATCAGATTACCTTTGGGAAATTGCATAGTCCTTTTAAATATTTGAAGCGTTTCTTTGACATTAAGCCTTTTTTATTCTTCTAAAAAGTGATGTATACCTATGAATCATGGTATGGCACAGTCTTAAAACAAAGTGCAAAGGAGAGATAAATGGTGAACATGAGAATGTCTCAACATGCAATCAACTTAAAATTCTATAGGAAAATTGATATAAAGTTTGTAATTCAGGAGAAGTATGATGGGAAAGAAAGGATAGACAGGTTACACAGCAAAAAAGGAACCTAACAGATGAATTGCATGTTTTATTGATATTTATGCAATAGGTCAATTTAGGCAATTAGGTCAAAAAAGCTAAAGAAAGTCTAACTACACATTGATCACCCTTTGGAGACTTTGTGGAAGGAAAAGGTCTCTCTTGAATCAAACTACTCCCTTCTCTAAAACATCCTCCATACAACTGTCAAAAGAAAAAAAAAAAACTTTAAGTACAGCTTTGACCCTGTCATTATCCTACTCAAACTTGAGTGGTTCCTTTTCCCCTACAAGATCAAATAACATTTCCCCTGTTTAGAAAATTCAAAAACTAGCCATAAACTGTCTGTCCAGCATTCCATACTAGTTCATTATCTAAACTCTATGTTTTAAACAAATTAGACTTATGTACCCCACAGTCACCTGTCAAATTGATAATTTTGAATTGCTTTCTCAAATTCCTAAATTTCCTTTTAAGTTTATTTCAAATGTTATTTCCTACCTAAAATCTACATCTAAACTATAAATTATTAATGCCTCCCTCTAAGCAACTGTTTTTTTTCATATAACACTGATTTATGATCAACAAAGTATGAGTTTAGTATTTATATTTTTTTGCATTTTTATGAGATTGTAATTTCAATCTTTAAAAATGCCAAGGACAGCTAAGGGTTTATCAACTCTTAAATTTCCATTCAGTATTCCCCAAACAGCTATTCTCTCCTGATTTTTCTTGCGTTCAGGTCACGTAGTTATCTTCTTTCTTACTTATCTTTTTATTAAATTTCTTTATTCTTGAAAGGGATACTTTGAGATCCTCCACTGTTATAACAATTCTATTATTTCCCCTATAATTTTTAATTAACTATTTTAAGTATTTAGATACAATGCTATTCTATGCATATATCACAATTATTGTTGATCAATCAATATATATTTATTAATCTCTTCTAAAAGGACAAAAATGTGCTAGGCACTTGGGATTAAAAAGATAGGAATCAATTCATGATATCAACTAGTTTACAATCTATAAGATGAGACAAAATATATACATGTAAGTATATAAAAACTAAATGCAAGGAGTGGGTAGATCATAGAATCATGAATCTAGTGCTGGAAGGAATGTGAGAGATGACCTATTCCCCAAAAGGGAAAATTCAGCTTGGAGAACTGAAGGAGATGAATAGGAGAACATAGGAGATGAATTGTATTGTTGCTGTTGTTGTTCAGTTGTTTTTCAGTTCTCTCGGACTCTCCATGACCCCATTTGGGATATTCTTGGCAAAAATACTGGACTGGTTTGTCATTTCCTCCTCTAGATTATTTTACAGATGAGGAAACTGAGGCAAACAGGGTTAAATGATTTGCCCAGGGTCATACAGCTAGGAAATATCTGAGGCTAGATTGGAACTCAGAAAGAGGAGTCTTCTTGACTACTGAGGAGACTTCCTGATATCATTTTATCCATTGCACGAGTTAGCTTTCTATCCATTGTACCATCTAACTCAAGCTCTACATTCTTTTCATCGTACCTTATTTTCACAGAACTTAAATTCCTTTAACCATAGAAGAATTTGATTGCAATTTGTATTCCCAAGGAAGCACTCATATTGATAAAATGATACATTTATCAAGAGTATTGATTACATGTTTATTTTCTATATACATTCCCAAATTTATAGATGTGACTTGACATAATGGAATAGAAGGAATATTATATCTAGAAACAGAAGAATTTGGTTAAATATTAACTGTTATTGGATATTTATCACTTTATTTCCCAGAAACTCAATTTCTTCATTTGTAAAATAAGGACTTAACTAGAAAATCTCTAAGATTTCTTTCCCATTCTATGTTCCTATATGATAGTTCAATTTCCTTCTTCCTCTCAATCCAACTATTCTTTTAAGAGACTGAATCTGTTTATTGTCTAGTCTTACTTTGTGCAAGGAAAAAAATGCATATTTTCTCAATAAAATAATAGAGTCAGGGCTATATGCAGCAAATGGATTCCTCTAAAATAGTTATGGGGCAAAGAATACAGTAACTAACATTTAGAGAAAGGCAAAGAAACCTCTTATCTGGATTTCAGAGTAACTAAAAGTAGCTCCTGCCAATAAACCAGGATGATTAAAATTCTGACTGCAAATAAGAGCTTATAAGGATCTCATTTATAGTTTAAATCCTAGAAATATATATGACTCAGGGCAGCTAGGTGGCGCAGTGGATAGAGCACCATCCCTGAAGTTAGGAGGACCTCAGTTCAAATTTGATCTCAGACATTTAACACTGCTGTATGATCCTGGACAAGTCACTTAACCCCAATTGCCTCAGGGAAAAACGGAATATATATATGTAATATAGATATATATAGATATATATGACTCTTCAAGATAATATCCTATATTTTAAAGCAAATAAGCTAAGGAATCCATAAATAGAAGAAATGAAAACTTTAATTGTTAGAATATAATTACTGTTAATGATTTATATATTTTACATACAACATTTGACTCCTATAGTAGGTCTGTGAGGCAAGTCATTTAAATATTATTGTTCCCATTTTATGGATGAGGAAATTGAAACAGAGAGAGTAAGTTATCTGCCCAAGATCACTCAGTCATACAATAAATATATGGCTTGATCTGAAACTGGTGCTTCAAACTCTACAGGCAAATGTCCTTTATACTAAATGAATCTTGCTTCCAAATATGCTTGGATCAGATACAGAAAAATGGTATTCTTTAAAAGCCCAATTCCTTTAGCTTCATTTCTCAAGTATTCCCAAGTAGTTCACAAAGGCTAGTTAACTGGCTAAACCCTACCACCAGCTGGCAGGTATGAGTTTAACTTAGGGGCAGTGAGATAATACAATGGATAGAGCACTGGGCCTGGTCTCAGGAATATGTAAATCCAAATCTGGTCTTGTACACTTACTACCTGTGTGACTCTGGGCAAGCCATTTAACTTCTATTTTACTCTGTTTCCTCATCTGTAAAATGGAAATAATAATAGCACCTTCTTCCCATAGTTATTCAAATCAAATGAAAAAAATTGTAACGTGCTTAGTACACAGTAAGGATTACATAAATGTTACCTATTATTATTGTTGTTATTGTATTTTTGACACTTCAATTCTGTGAAAAAACAGGGACTAAAAATAAACATAAAAGTAAAAGTAAGAAGAAGAAAAAAGTTGTTCTTGTCAAAACTGACTTTTGGCATCTCCAAAAGGTCATAAAGAAATATAAGGACAAGAGATTGAGAGTAGTAACAAGTATTAAACAGGAATATCCTGTTGAACTTGTGGCAAGGCTTTGTTTTAAACATAAACAACTGTTGTTCTGCATTCAAAAATAAAGCTAATTACAAACATGACCATATTTATAGACTCAAATCTTTGGCTGAGATAGAATATCACCATGAAAAATGTATTTATAGATTCCTTCCAAAATAAGTGGATATTTGTGAGCAAATTCAGGGTTTGCCTTTCTTGTCAATGACAATGTAAGTTATTTAAGATAGAATGACAATTAGGAACAACTAAATGGGGTAGGTTTTGAAGTCAAGAAGACTTCTCTTCCTGAATTCAAATCTGACTTCAGATATTTATTATATGTGTGATCCTAAGCAAGTCACTTAACATTGTCTCATTTTCCTCATCTGGAAAATGAACTGGAGAAGGAAATGGCAAACTATTCCAGTATCATTGCCAAGAAAATTTCAATAGGGTCACAAAAAGTTGGACATGATTGACCAACAAAGGAAAAAAAAATTTCTTTTGCAATGAAATAATTCATATTAGGAATTTTTCTTTGAAACAAAAATACATAATATACAAAAAGTGCATAATAAAACTTAAAAGGCTAATAACTACCACACAGAGTTTAAGTAAAAAGCTCAGGTTTTTCATTTTGCTATTTATCTTTGAAGGAAGATGAAAATTTATGATGTACAATAAGGTCCTTATTAGGTTGCAATGAATTTAAATATGTCATATTTTGCAGTTTGCAAATGTGAAAGGAGTTTCCAAAGTTGATGGAGGGAACATAACCATATTCTAGTCAAGGAGTATACACATATATAAAAAACACATACACATGTAAAAAATGTCCCTCTCCTAAAAGAGATTATATTCTTTGGGTTGATAGGGACAATAGAAACAATGACGCTCTACAAAATTTTGAGGAAAGAGACATACTTTACTTCTTAAGAGGTTTTCCTAAGAAATCCACTAAATTTCCTTGTGAACAGAAAAGCTGGAAGTACACCCTAACAATATTATCAAAACAACAACAAAAGAATTAAATGTTCAAAGCTTTTCATCACCAAGATTAGTAACAACAACCACCACAACAAATTGTAAGCAAGCTAAATGCCCAACATCAGCAGAATGAGAGTGTATAAGGAAAGAAGGGTTGTGAGGAAAAGGATTGGTCAATGAGCCATAGGACATAAGGAACAGGAAAACTCTCTTTTTATGTGGTTTCCTCAAGGAGACACAATAGATGACAATTGGACTGCCCCTCCTCAGCAAGAGCTGGGGCATCTATGACTACCTGGAGATGAGAATATGTGATGGCATTGGCAGGCCTAAGGCTTGATGGAGCTCAGGTTATTGACCATCCTTTCTACTTTGGGATTCCCCCCCCCCCCCAAGTATAAGGGACTCAAAAAAGATCCTGAAAGGTGAGCATATCTGGTCTGGAGGCTGACTTGTGAACTGAAGAGAGGGAATTCCTAGGTGCTGACTCATTTTCCTGAGTTCAAAACTGGTCTAATACACATCCTATTTATGTGATTCTAGATAAGTCACTTAATCCTGATTGCCTGTTTCCTCATCTGAAAAATGAGCTGGAGAAGAAAATAGCAAACCAGTCTTGTATTTGCCAAGAAAACCCCAAATGGAGTCACAGAGAGTTGGACATAACTGAAAAATGACTGAAAGACAAGAATAATAAAGGGAACGACTTCCTGAAGCCATATTAATTTTTTTTCATAATAGCAGATGACCACAGGCAAAGCCATGTAATATATAAATTAATAATTTAAAAAATAATTACTTATACAGCAGTCCCACAAGTTTCCCTGGAGTCCTTCCCTCCCAGGAAGTTATAATAGAAATGATGGATTATGATGGATTATAGTTTACGTTTTATGTGTGTGTGTTATTATGCCTTTATGAGTTTTAAGCATTTCTTTTGTGGTAGAGCTGGCATTCTCATAGAAGTTTAAAGTTTACAAAAGGCATTGCAAATATTATCTCATTTGATCCTCACAAAAACCCTGGGATGTAGTTGTTATACTTATTTCCACTATACAGATGAAGAATTTAGGCAGACAAAAATTAAATGACTTGCCCAGAGTGACATTGCAAAGGTCTATGGATGGATTTAAACTTCGGTCCTCTTGCCTCCAGGTTCAACATTCTATCCACTATGCTACCTAGCTACTATATATTAATAGCCAACTATTAAAATTGGGGAGGCCCAAGCTTCCCCTGCCCTGTTCTAATTCCTTATCTAATCTCTCAAAGACAGGGCTGATGGAAGATTAACATTCTCTTTTTGAGGTTTGCTACTCCATCCGGTTAGCTCAGGATTAGTTGGGAGATATATACTGTTTGTTCAGAGTGCTCAAGGCTGGGGGTAGCTTGACTGCAGAAATAGTCTCTGGCTGATAGTGATATAATGCTTCAGCTCCTCAGTGAAGTGAGCTCACTTCTCTTTGTAAAGTTCAGCTCTCATTAACTGCTAACCAATTAGCTGATTGCCACCTCAGAAATACTCTTCTTCCAAACAACTGTGACCTTGCTGCCATGATTGTATTTGGCATCTGAGATGGCCATTGACTTCTTTTTATTAAAATGCTGACATTGTTAATAAAATGATTAAATTTCCCAGAAATTATGTCTCTTGAACTTTTAAAAAATCACAACTCCTAGAACCGTGTGTTATTCATCTTTGTATCTTCCCTATAATGCTGGAGAAACTGAGGCAAGATAAAGATTAGAGGTTTTTAATATTTTAATAGAGGGAGAGTTTGGACTAGCTAAGCCATTTAGTGGATGGGACTATTGTCTCAAAGCATCCAAAAAGGAGCAAAGGATTCCTTATAGGGCCAGCAATCAGGGAAACAAAGGCAAGGAGGGGTAGAGCACTAGGGAGCAGGAACTTCCAGGAAAGGACCATAAATTCAGTTTTGATAGGTTGGGGGTAAGGAGCAAGGAGCATAAATTCTGATAAGTTGGGAAGAAGCTAGGAGCCACTAAGTCTGGTTCAGATGGTCCCATCTAAGTATTTGAAATAAGCCATCTGGGGTTTGTAACTCTTTGAGATGGTAGTGGTCAGAGCTCCTAGTCCTAATTATCTCAGTCCTAATGGGCAGGAAGGAGGGTTGTCACCAGGGAGACTGATGCAGAACAATTCAGGGAAACTGAGGCAGAACAATTCAAGGAAACTGAGGCAGGGAAAGTGAGGCATAATACCCTAACCAGAGCAGTAATCACAGTAAATATTAATAAATGTTTGCCGAATTAATATACAAAGAACAACATTTATATCCATTAGCAAGACTTTTCCAAGCTAGAAGCCCAAAAACATCTTTTTGAGAAGGGACATTTCTCTGTGTGTGTGTGTATTTATGTATGTGTATATATGTGTGTATGTAATACTTATATGTATGTATATATGACAGATTAGGAAATGAACAAAAATAGTGAAAAAAAAATCTATAGTTATCTGCTATGAAGATAAGCTCTTGAATATTTTCCCAAAGTGTGTCAATTTACTAGGGGGAAAAAAGGAATATCATGCTGACAAAATAATGTAAAACTGCCTGTAAGTATGCACATCCATATTGCCCAATTTCCTGATCACAAATGATCCAGAGATTCCACTCAGTTTTTTTCAACACAATATGCCTCCTGGATACAAAGGATAAATACAACTTCATAACAAAAGATTCATTTCCCTCAATGATTCTGACTGTGGAAAAGAACATTCTGTCAGGACAATCAATACTCTTATTTATACTGGTCTTCTATCAGTAATGGTTTTTTGCCTCAAAACTTGGTCTGAACTCCAGAATTCATTTTTACTTTCTTTTCCACAAATGCCAAAAAGAACAGAACCAAGGCCAGGACATTCTTAAGAGTCTCCAAGAAATAAGTCTCCAAAAATTAGCTGTGTATCCCACCCCTCAAAAAAAAAATTATAACTAGTGGTTCCCAAATGACAATGGAAAGAATAGAAAATTTTAAAAATATATTTCATTAAAACTTAAATAGAAAATTACATATGGGATTTATGCCCAAATTTTGTCTTGGAATTTAACTCTGAAAGTACTCTGAACTCAATATTAGCCAATCCAAAATGCATCATCCCTATCTGAAGATTTATTTCCTTTCACTCTTACTGTAAATGTTTTTTTTAAAAGATTAAAAAGGGGGGACACTATTTTAGAGTGTAATTATTGAACAAATTGAGATTATCTAATACATACTTCTGATACCTAAGGAAAACAATAAGCAGCACTTCCTAATAATACACAAAATTATAGTATTTGTGAAGCAATACAATATTTATTTGGTTGCTAAAAAAAATCCATTAATAATTCTCTTATTATCTTGGATGATTTTGCATTTTAATTTAAATGGGAGCACTTCTAAAATGACTTTCCATTAGAAGGTTAAAACTTAGATATTTCCATTTGTATTCATCATTTTAATTTCTCACCAATCAGATTTCTAGAGGCATAAAAATAAAGTACATTTTAAAGTATGTAAATGTCAAAAAATATGATTTTCAAAATTATGTATTTCTTTTGAACTTCTCTGCCTGATTCTTCCCAATTATTTTGGACCAGAATAAAACTTACAGATTCTTAGTGTAGTAAAGGAACCCAAGAATCCCTCTAGTCCAGTTCACACATGAGTAAGGCTCATCATATATTCAATAGGTGATTATCCAAACATTTGTTTGACAATAGCCTTTAATGAAGAGAAAACCATTGTCCCCAGAAAGAGGAGCTTCCATTTTTGGATAGTTTAAATTGTTTTCATAGTGTTCATATGGTACAAAATGTACCATTCTACAATTTCTAACTATTTCTTCCAGTTTTGCCCTCTAGAGTAAATTCCTCTTCTCCATGACTTCCTTTCAGATTCTAGAATATAACTATCATGACTCCTAAAGCTGCTGTAGGGGAGACAGCAGTGACTCTGATGTCCTTTGACCTGAGATTGTTTGGCTGTCAACAATTGTAAAAAGTCTTCTGGCCTAGGAAAGTAATAATATTTCTTCCTTTAAATAATACTGAAGCCCCCTGACCTGAGAGTGCTCTTATACTAACAATCTGTCTGTCAATGTTTGTAAAGTCTTCTGGCCTTAGAATAGTCCTATACAAACATTACTGACCATCAGATAGATAATCTGTTGGTCAGTAATGACCAAATTCCTGGAATAGATCAAACCTACCTATAAACCATAAAATTAGCAAATATAATCTGTTGGTTAGTAATAACCAAATTCCTGAGACCACTCCTCAAACCATAAAATTAGCAAATGAATAACATGAAGCTCCTGGTCTCTTTTTTTCCTATAAATTTATCCTCTTGCCCCAGGCTTTTTGTTAATCTCTTCTGGAGTTTAATATCCTTGTAATGGCATTGTATTTGCAATACAACTTTGCCCCTTCAAAAGGAAATGGGTTCACGCCTAGTGACACCAGTCTGGGACCCTAAACTCTTGGGGTCCCCCTTTCCCAACCTCAACAGTTCTATATATTTGTTGCATATTAATTTAGTTCTTCCTCTCTTTCTTTTCCTGATTCACGAGATTCCCCTTACATTTTAGTCTCTTAAATTCCCTTAATGATCCTTCTTCATTCTTTCTTTCAATCCTAAATCAGATTTTTAAAAAATGAATGAATGAAAAAAGCAACAACCTTGTATTGTTCTAGGATCACAACAGAATTAATTTTAGAACATCTTTATAAATGACCAGTTTAGATGAAGGGAAGAAGTTGAGGTTAAAACAATAGAATATTCCTCAAATGGGAGGAAAGGGATAAGGAGGAGAGACAACAACAAACATTTATTAAGTGTCTAACATTTGCAAGACACTTAGCTAAGGGCTTTATAAACATCAATTCATTTGCTTTTCACAACAATGCTGTAAGCTATGTGTTAGTGTTATCTTAGTAGTCTAATTGCCTCCTTTATCTTAGAAATCCTAATGACCAGAACTAGAAACTGATTGGGTTTCCATGCACTGGGGAATAACTGAACAAATTACAGCCTATGAGCATATGGAATACTATTGTTGTGTTTCAGAAAAGAGGGAAAGAAAGGGAAGAAGCATTTACTCAGCTCCTACTAAGTGCCAGGCACTATGGCAAACACTTTACAAATAATTTCTCTTCAGATCTTCACAACAACCTGTGAAGTAAATGCTGTTATTATCCTCATTTTATACATGTATTATAGATCTACACTCACACCTTATATTGCTGGGTAGTATTGGTATAGGTAGTATTTTCCCAAGCACTAGTAGCATAGGAAATACAGCCATACTGATAGATATAGCTCTGAAAATATAAAGTACATATTTGAAAAAGAACAGAGATGATCAATTGTAATATAATCAAGGCAACATCAAGTAAGTTAAACAAGTATTTATTTTAAATTAGAAACAAACGATCTTGACTCAGTTGTTTTTTTTTTTTTTTAAATCAATCCTGAATGGACTTCCTGGTCAAATCTAAACAGTCCTAGTCCCTAACAGTATTAAACTATTTTCTTCAATCCATATCAACAAGAATCTATTACACCCATACTATTTACAAGGCTCTTTTCTCAGCACTGAAGATAAAATGGTCAAAATAATAAATACTAATGTCCCAAGGGGCCTCCAAAGCAGACTACCCTCCCTCCTGAATGCTGTCTCTGAAGATCAGTTTCTCTCTAGTTCTGCTTTGGTCCTAGAGTAAAAGTTTCAAAAAGTCTCTAAAATAAAGTTTAGATATGTCAAACATTTATGCCCTAGATTCTAAAAATCTCTCTAATTAAACATAATAGGATCCCTTCTCACAAAGATAGTGATTACATAACATGGATATTGAGTATGAGATGGTTGGTTTTTTTTCTGTAGCAAACAAATAACATAAGATGCATAGAGTTCTAAGATACAAATGAACAAATACAGGAAACAAAAAAAAACAAAAACAAAAAAAAAATAGCCCAATATATGCCTTATTCTTCAGTTTTGATTTTCTGTTCCATTGGGGGAAAAAAGAAAGTTTTAAATTTCATTTAGATAGCTGTAGTTATTGTACAGATTGCCTTCCCAGTTCTATATGACTCTCTCTCTCTCTGTCTCTTTATATTTTCTTATACCTCCCTAAATTCTTTTTTGTTTTTTTTATATAGGACAATAACATTCTATTATATTCATGTATCCCGATTTGTTTAGCCATTCCCCAATTTTTTTGAGGGTTTTTAATAATTTATTAAATTGGAGAGATTTACTGGGACCAAATGGAACCATGTTTGGTCCCAGGGCTGAATGAGACTATTGTCTCAAAGAATCCAGCAGCGAATGTCAGATACATGATTCTTTTATAGGGTAACAAGACATAACATGACCTTATGGGGGAGGTACCTGGATGGGGAGGCACCTAGGATGACATAATAGGAGGTATTGGAGAGGCTCCAGGTATTCTAATGATGTCTAAAATGGATAAATACCTTTATCCCATCAAACATTAAGAAGGAATGGTTATAACCTGAGGCAGAGTAACTGAATAGGACAATTAGGGAAACTGTGTCAGGACATTAAAAGTGGCACAACATTCCACACTCTCTCTCTTGTAACTATTCAAGTCTTTGAATTACCTTCCTCTAGAAGGTCTTAGCACCATAACTTTGACCAACCCTATGTAAAGTAAATAAACCAAATAAAAACCAAAATAAAGCTAGAACAATGCAAAGACTTATGGCTAGGACAAGTCTCTCCCTGATAACCACAGAATTAATCAGCAATACCCAAAGCTCCTTATTTCAATCATGTTGGGTCTTCTGCAGTTGGGGAGCATATGGACAGTCCACTATTAGTTAGGTCTGTGGTCATTTGTTCATTTGACTTAGCCTCTGCTTATAGAGCAGCAGGGCTCAAGACAGTTGTGCTGCCCATTCAGAGGGGCAACCCACTCCAGAGGAGAAGGGTGAGACTTGGAGTATCTCCACCTGTCCCTGCCCAGAGGAACAGACAGGGATGTAGAAAGGATCAAACTTCTGAGCAGATTATGCAGTTAGACCAAAGGAGGGAAACTCCAAACTTTTAGAGGTCTGAAACCAAACTGCAAGGTCCTTTTAAGTATGCTGAAATACTAATTAAGGACCTGGGGTAACAAGAGTGGAGAAACAGATCAGAAAGACTGCCAGTCCCAGGACAGGTGTCCTATTTCTGGTTGTTTCTAAAAAATAATCCCCAAAACTGAGTCTGCCAGGGCAATTCTGACAGAATAAGGAGTTCCAGTAAATTTAGGCAAGATGTAAAAAATGAAAAGAACTGTTTAAAGGACTTCCAACTAAATCTGAACTAGTAAGATAGGGGGTGGGACAGAAGTGACTAAGAAAATATACCAGTTTCCCCAATTTCCTAACCAGTTCCTTCATCCCTTTTTTTTTTTCTCATAGAAAGGAATTATCAAATAACCATTCCACATATAAATTCCAAGAGTGAATCAAAATTCCTATACATATACATAACAGACTAAAAATATCTCAAACATAGTAGCAATAGTTACAGAAGTTTTAATAATTTCCATCCCAAGTCTTAAACACAGTTAATACAATTAAAATTCTAAAATTCAGACACTTTCCCACTCCCCCATATCGTCCAAATTACATCAAGAGCAGGGGCTATGGTTTTCTCGAACTGCTTTCTGCTGAAGATGGCCTGAGATGCTCAGTCCAGGGAGGGGGGATGGGTGTAGTGTGGTGTGCTGACAATCAAAGTGTGATCTAGGTCCCAGAAGCAAGTCAATATATCTATAATTTGACCAAATATAGAAATAAACACAATTCAGCTGTGGCTGAAATGGGGGTGTCTACCATCAGGCTGTTGTGGCTGGAAACTGCTCTCTTTCCTGGAAGCTCTGGAAAAAAATATAGGGGGGCCTGGCTTCTCCAAGCCAAGAATTCAGCCACCCTGAGGCCCAAGGCAGAGACCCAAAAGTCTCATGTCTAATCCTGCTCATTTTCTAACCTCTTGCTGGGGAGGTCCAAAATATAATGCTGGAGAAACTGAGCAAGGTAGAGATTAGAGAGTTTTTAATAATTTATTAAATTGGAGAGATTTACTGGGACCAAATGGATTCATGTTTGGTCCCAGGGCTGAATTGAGACTATTGTCTCAAAGAATCCAGCCCCATTCCCCAAATGATAGGCATTTACTTTTATTTCCAGTTATTTACTATTTACTCCAAGAATCCAGCAAACAATGTGAGTTCTTCTATGCTCAAAAAGTTATCAAACTGTGCATACCCTTTGATCCAGCAGTGTTACTACTGGGCTTATATCCCAAAGAGATTTTAAAGAAGGGAAAGGGACCTGTATGTACAAGAATGTTTGTGGCAGCCCTCTTTGTAGTGACCAGAAACTGGAAACTGAGTGGATGCCCATCAGTTGGAGAATGGCTGAATAAATTGTGGTATATGAATATTATGGAATATTATTGTTGTGTAAGAAATGACCTGGAGAAAGGCCTGGAGAGACTTACATGAACTGATGCTGAGTGAAATGAACAGGATCAGGAGATCATTATATACTTCAACAATGATACTGTATGAGGATGTATTCTGATGGACATGGCCATTTTCAACAATGAGATGAAACAAATCAGTTCCAATAGAGTAGTAATGAATTGAACTAGCTACACCCAGCAAAAGAACTCTGGAAGATGACTATGAACCACTACATACTATTTTTTTCTGCCTGCATTTTTGATTTCCTTCACAGGCTAATTGTAGATTATTTTAAAGTCCGATTCTTTTTGTACAGCAAAATAACTGTTTGGACACGTATATATACATATATTGTATTTAATTTATACTTTAACATATTTAACATGTATTGGTCAACCTGCCATCTGAGGGATAGGGTGGGGGGAAGGAGGGGAAAAATTGTAACAAAAGGTTGGCAACTGTCAATGCTGTAACATTACCTATGCATATATCTGGTAAATAAAAAGCTATAATTAAAACAAAGAAACAAACAAAAAAACAATGTGAGTTCTCAATGACCTATTTACACATGGCTCAGACTCAGGGGGTATATTGAGGCAGGGGCAAAGTCAGGGTACTGAAAGCAGAAACAGGACTCTGACAGGGTGGGATGAGCCTCTGGAGATGGGGGGAGGAAGCCCAGAGATGGAGAGAGGCATCTTGATAAGATGGTATCTGACATTACAATGATAGCTTGGGATGGGGAGAGGAATTCTGATATTCTAAAACATAAGATATTTTATCCTTATCTGTTAGGTTCTTACTAAGTGCTAAGTCGGTACTTGACAATTCTCTAGTTCTGGCGATGACTGGGAGTTTTACTTGTGAATTTCTGGGGAAGAGCTTGCATGCTTAGGAGGAGCAAGCTCACTGGTTGAAGTAATTTTTCCCAGAAGCCCTTGCATTATCACACGCCCATTCTCTGGCAGGATAAAAGAGGGAAGTCACTACTCTGGACGAGAGTTAACGGCAACTGTCTGGAGACAGCGTTTCTCTACAGGAAGAAGAATCTGTCCCAGAGATTTGAGTTGACACAGCAGATCTCCTCCCAGAGAGCGATTGGCAGCTTCTGGAGACAACAGCACATTACACTTAACAAATATTCTGATAAAGAGAGAGGGGAGGTTTTGCAGGACTGAGCTTTGAGCTGATAAATTGAAGCAGGGAAACTGAGTCAGGACAGGACTGGATCAGGATAATTAGGGAGACTGAGTCAGAACAATAAAAGAGAACTGTGACGTAACAGAGTCAATGAGTTTAGACATTTTAGTCATTTCTCAGCATAATTCCAAATTGATTTCTAGAATAGTTAAACTAATTTGCAGCTCCAACAATGATATATTAATATGTCTTGGTTTCTCTATTCCTTCTGGAATATATTATTAATAAAAGGATATTTTAATAGGATTTCTGAAAGCTAAGTGGAAAAAGGCCAGAGCACAGGGTTTGGACTCAGAAGTCCTAACTTCAGATCTTTGGCCTCGGGCACTTAACTGTCTATTCAACCCTGGTCAACTTGGTTAGCTCTATTTGTCTCAGTTTCCTCATCCATAAAGTGAGCTGCAGAAGAAAATGGCAAACCACTGTAGTATCTCGGCCAAGAAAATCCAAAATAGGGTCACAGAGTAAAAATGACTGAAAAATGATGGAACAACAATAGTAGCCTTTAGAAATGGAAGCAATGATCACAATGAATGTGGCTTCCTTTTTAAACATTAATATTAAAGGTAGAACAGCTAGTTCACTGCTAGATATGTCTTCAAAAAAATTCTTGAACAAGTTTTTTTCAATTATATGGTTGTAGACAAGATAAAGAATTATGAAATAAATGATAGTATACTTAATTGAACTGGAAACTCTTTTAAAAGACCAGACCCAAAGAGGAGATATTGATGAGTAAATGTTAAATGAGAGACAGAGACAGAGACAGAGACCGACAAAGATAAACACAGAGAGAGATAAACACAGAGTCAGAGACAGAGAGAATGTTACAATAAAAGAGATAAGAGATTGCTTGGCTCAGTGTTTTGTTGTGTATGAAAATTTTTTGCCTCCTTATCAAGCCACTTTGCACAGAGGAAGGGGAAATACTTGATTAACATAGTGATAAGTAAAAATGCTAGTAGAAAACCAAAAGCCTTTCAGCATGTAGGAGGCATCTGAATTGACCTTAGGATATTACCTTAGGATATCCTTAGGATATTTACCTTAGGAATTTAAGTTCATTTCAGATTGGTGAATCCCAAATTAGTTCAGGTATGATGTTATGGGCCAGAACTTGAAACATGGTGCTAAGTCAGTGGAATTGATAGAGACAATGGTTATATAACATGGTATTTAAGAGTTCTCTAGTTCAGTACATGTACTTAGTACTTACATAGTTCTACAAAATTCACACCTATTTTGAGAGAGGATATAAGCTGGGACAAGCTCAGCCAGAATGAGAACTAGGGAAGACGGAGAAGTGGTAGTGTGCCTACCCTACAGAATCCAAGACACATTCAGGAGGACCTCAAGAAGCTGGCAGAAGCAGAGAAGACAAAAGACTAGCAGCAGTAGTTTAAGCCCATGGAACCAAGGAGAGAGATAGGCCTTTAAGAAAACTAGCTGAGCCCCAAGTGAAGGAGACAAGACTTTGAAGGAGACAATAAAGAATTTGGACTTTAACCCCTGGATGCACTTGTGGTGATTACTGAACTGAAATGAAGGCTGCCTCCAGAGACCCCTAAGAAAACCCCAAGAGAATATTATATTTTAAAATAATATTATAGTATGAATTATCTTCTCTGGTTCCATTCAAGTAATTGATACACAATATCTGAAGCCATAATTAAATTCAAAAGGATAAATCTTCCTGATTTCAAGCTCTCTATTCTATCTGCTGCCCTGCCTAGCTTCCCCTTAAACTCTTATGCAATTTTCTAAGACAATAAATTGCAAAAAAACTATGACTAATTTTAATTAGTAAAGTGTGCTTACTGGGAGTCTTCTGTGTCACTGAAATCACTGGTTAGGACCTATCCCTAAGGAGCTCATAATTTAATGGTAAGGACAAGCTCAATCAACAACTTACCTATCTCATTAACATTCATATAACATCAAGAAAATCTAAGGAAGACTGTAGCACATGGGGTAAATCTCCCAGAAGAGGCATAGAGAAGACTTACATAGGATGGGCAAGCATGAATGAGATACAATCTCTATCATTAAAGAGACTGTACATATTGATAAAGTCATCGATCTGTTGGAGTATTAGAGTAGGATATTTATCAACAATATTAGTTGACCAAAAAATCATAAAGTATAGTCATAACTAGGTGATCACTGATTGTTTCTTTTGTTTTTGTCTTTCATTTAAAAATTACCTATGACCAATATGTTTCTAGAAGTATATGTTTATACATATACGTGTATGAATCTTTGATATTCTATAACCTAAGTACAGTATGTATACTAGGTATGTGCTTAAACTGTATCTAAAAGATGAATTCTGTTTCCCGAGATGGTTGGGATTTGATTCTCAGGCTCAGAGTATCTTCAGTTGTTCTCCAAGGAAAAGATTAAAATCCTACTTATACATTGCTATAGCACTGAAGAAATTCTAATCAGTACCACGCAATTAAGTCATATAATGTTTAATCCAACACAGAACTTTGTTTCCCCAACTGCTTGGGGAAAAAAATAATATTTTTTACTGTAAGTCCTTTAAAATATTATTTTATCACTAAAAATTCACATTAAGATGTTAATATTTTCCCCATCTGTAAAATGGGAGTATGAATCCCTATTTTCTCATAGTGTTATGAAATTTAAGAAAAACATTGGTTTAAAAATATTGGTAAACACAGAGCTTTCTTGAAAAGTGCTATATAAATGCAAAGTATTATTGCCACAACAACTCCCTTAATGATCTAAAAGGCAGTGTAAAATAGCATGATAATGGATTCACAGATGGTTCTATGCAGAAAAAGTGTTTTAAACATCAGTAAAAGGCAAGAAATTATGCAAAAACACCCATAAAATATGACCAGGAAATTCTTAAATGTATTATAATTACTTGGAAGAAATCAATTTAATTTTTCTAAATGTACATGGCAAACTCTCCACAAAAGTCTAATTTCAATACCTTATTGTAGCATGAAGTAAGGTAACCTTGGGCTGTCACAGGTTATTAGTATAACTGCTGAGCATGATCTAGCAGGTTCTATGAATATGGTTCCAAGGACGGACTGTCCTACTGTCTGAGGACCAGGCTAATTAAATAGAGAAACTATTATTATCAAAAGATTGGCTACCACATGAAAAATCACTAGGCCATGACAACATAGGAAACAAATAAATATTTAAAATTGCATTTCCTCCTAATCTGTTCTTTAGTGATCGAAAAATGGTAGAAAAACTGACATGAAATACTAAGAATCATTAAGATTTTTAGACCATTTACAAAAATTGAGTTAATTGCTATACTCTAAATGAAAGATTCTTGCCCTAAAACCAATGGAATGAATCATCATTGGAAGAACTAAACCAAATCCTATATTTATATGCTTATACAACTGAAAGCATTAAGAATTTGCATCCAAAGGTAGGATGTTTCATATGTTCTCCTCAAAAAAGTAGATAAAAGAATTGGTAGAATTCAATTCAACAAAAATTCATTATGCCAGTTATATAAGTAGAGTAGCTAGATGGTGAAGTAGATAGAGGACCAGGCCTGGAGTCAGGAAGATTCATTTTCCTGAGTTCAAATTTAGCCTTAGACACTAACTGTAACCCTGGGCAAATCATTTAACTCTATTTGCCTCAGTTTGTTCATCTGAAAAATGACCTGGAGAAGGAAATGACAATCCACTCAAGTATATTTGCCAAGAAGACTCCAAAAAGATCGTGAAAAGTCAGACATAACTGAAAGGATTGAACAATAACAAAAATATGCAGGAGACAGAGACAAAAATGAAATAGTCCCTGTCCTCAAGCAGCTTACCTTGTACTGTAACTAGTTTCATAGTTGTCTCAAACATAATGGAACACAATATTCAGTGGAATATACAGGCTGTCCACAAATTGTCCTTCATCTTTTCTACCTGATCAACATACAATTTTCTGAAGACACTTTTTCTACCACTTCCCTATTCTTAAAGAGTTCAGTACCTAACTCATAATATTCCTCTCTACCCCCAAAATATACTCTTATACTTAGGGAATTTAACTTATATTACTTCAAACAAGCTCACTTCACAGCCCAAATACTTTACCTCCTTTGATGTGCATCTACATTCCACTTCAGTTCCACAAAGGGTGATCTCATCATCATTTACCAAAGTTCTACTTTCACAATCCAAATCTCTTTGTACTCAAATCCTTTCAGTGCTCCTTACTCTCTTTGTGCCTTACTCTTAGTAAACATATTCTACATTCTCATTAACAATCTCCAACCTTTTTTCTCCCAGGTCATCATCCTGCTTGAAACTGTTAGCCAGTCCAACTCACATTGTTATGAACTATTGAATTCCTGGCCTATTATATTATTCAATTCATTCCTTTTCAAATCCTATCCTTATATTCCTTCTAAGATCTTACTTCTTTTCCTCTGCTGACCTGTTGTTGAACATAGACATGGAAGAATTCACAAAAATTACTGCCTGGGTCCACTACAAATTTATGCTATCCGATCTCAACTGGGTCTTCATGGCTATACAATAACCTTTATTGTCCCTTTTTAATTCTCCTTATAGTTTCCACATTGGGTGGTACAGAAAATAGAACGCTGAATTGAAAAGCAACTAAACAACAAAACGATCCATCATGGTTTTTTCAAATCTTAACTTATCAAAATACCTATAAAATCTTGTCCTCTCCCCTCCACTAAGCAGAACCTGATCTTATACTTCACTTAAAAAAAAAAAAAAAAAAAAAAAAGACTATCCATTATGAGCACTTTCTCCCTAATTCCACAATTCAAATAACATCCAACTCTCTCCTTTGTTCTAATATCAGAGTGGCTTGTTTCCTTGCCAAGTCCAATCCATCTATCTTACTCTTGACTCTATCCCTTTCTGTTTCTTCCAGTAATATGCCTCTTCAATTATCTCTTCTGTCCTCACTTAACATTTTCTAATCTATCAGGTCCTTTTCTGCTGCTTATAAACATACTCGACTGGCCCATTCTAGAAAAACTTTCCCTGCATTTCCTTAATTCCTCAAGTTATTGTCTCCTTTTGTAGCCCACCTCAGAAAATTCTTTTACAATTCATTTTCTCACCTTTCAGTGACTTTTGCAAACTGGCATCAAACTTGACTGAAATTATTCTCTTCAATATTCCCATTGACTCTTGATTGGTAAATCCAAAGAAATTTTCTTATTCCTCATCATTCTTAACCTTTTTGCAGCTTTTTATACTATTGTCTGCCACCTCCTTCTAGACATTTTTCCCTCCCTAGGTTTTTGTCACTACTCGGTTCTCCTTATAACTCTCAAACTGAAACCTTCTCAGGCTCCTGTGCAAGATCATCATCTAAGCCCTATACTCTTTGTATAAATATACCTCAGGGCTCTGTACTGGGTCCTCTACTCTCTATATTCAAAGATGCTCATTTTCTCTATCTCTGACATCTTCCTCAGTTTAGATTAATAAACTCCCTTGGATTCAACAGTGATCTCTATGTAAATGGTCTTCACATTTGAAAAACCAGCTCTTATCTTTTTTTGTAAGATTCAGCTCTTCATTTCTAACTGCTGCCTTCTATCTAGATGTCCTATAAGTATCTCAAACTCAGCAGGTCCAAAACTGAACTCATCCTCTTTTCCCCCTAAGCTAATCTTTCCTTTTAACTTCCCCTTTTTTAATACTAAATTTGTGTTGTTGTTGCTGTCATTATTAATCCAAATTCAGCAAGAAAGAAGGAAGGAAAGAAGAAGGAAAAGAAGGAAGGAAGAAGGGCAAGGAGAAAGGAAGAAGGAATGATGACAGGAAGGAAGAAAAGAAAGAAGGAAGGGAAGGAAAAAGGAAAAAAGAAAGGGTGAGGCAGGAAAGTCTTTAAACTTGACTTAGAATGAGAGGATCTGGATTTGAATCCTATCCTCTGTCACTAATTATTTTGGGTAAGATACTTAATTCTTTGGCCCTTACTTTCTTCATAGATAAAAAGAGAGAATTAAATTAAGTTACCCCTAAGGTGCCATAGTATTCTAAATTTGATTTATGAATAACAGAATAAGAGGAAAATATGAGGAAATAATGGCTCCAGGCAAAGCACTATGAGAAATTTAAAGGGAAAGAGAAATTGGGAAAAGAAATGAGTGATGCAAGAGAATTCTGGGAAAAGAGTTAAAGAAAACAAGAAAACAACTGAAAACAAAGGGGGAAAAACTGCTTAAAAAGTAGAATTCGCCAAATGGAAAAGAAAGTAAAAAAAGCTAATTGAGGAAAACAACTCCTTAAAAGTCAGAACTCGGCAAGTGTAAGTTAATGATTCTATGAGACATCAAGAATCAATCAAATTCAAAAGAATGAAAACATAGTTGGAAAAACAACTGACCTGAAAAAGAGATTCAGGAGTGACGATGTCAGAATCATTGAACTACTTGAAAGCCATAATATCAAAAAGAGGATCTGGATATTATCTTTCAATAAATTATCAAGGAAAACTGCCCTGATATCTTGGAACCAGAAGCTAAATAGTTATTGAAAAAATCCACCAATCATTTCAGGAAATAGATCCCAAAATGAAAACTCCAATAACATTATAGTCAAATTTCATAACAATCAGGTCAAGGAAAAAACACTACAAGTGACCAGAAAGAAACAATTCAAGTATTAGGGAGTCATGATTAGAATCACACAAGGCTTAGCAGCATAATATTAGAAGACTGAAGATCATGAAAAGTGGTTATTCCAGAAGGCAAAGGAACTAGAACTATAACCAAGAATCACCCACTCAGTAAGATTAAGTTTAACACATCAAAGAAAACATGGTTCAATTTTTAAAATGTATCACTAATAGTGTAGCTAGAATAACTATACATAAATAGAGGATATAGGTATAAAATGAATTAAGCAAATGACATAAAAATAATTAAGTTGATTAGAAAGAGGACTGTATTGGGTATAGAAGAAAGGGAGAGGTAAAATGGGGTAACTTATTTCACATGAAGAAGTTAAAAAAATCTGTTTTAGTGAGGGGAAAGATAGGAGGGTGGACAATGGGTATTGCTTGGTTCAAAGAGGAAATAATATATACATAATCAGTTGAATACAGAAATCTATCTTATCCAACAATAAAGTATAAGGAGATTGTGTAAAGGCATGGGTGTGTAGAAGAGTCCTGACAGAAGGAAGGGTAGATTGGGGAAGACAGTGGACAAAAGCAAAACACTGCTAAGGAGGACAAATAGGAGGGAAAACAGGATAAAGGAAAATTCAAAGTTAGTAGTCTTTATTGTGAATGTGACTGGAATCAACTCCTCCACAAAAAGAAATGGATAGCAGCTTGGATAAAACAAAAATTAGAATTCTACAGTATGCTGTTTACAAGAAACACACTTAAATCAGTAAGCTATATATAGAGTAAATGTAAGGGGCTGTAGCAGAATCTATTATTATGCTTCAATTGAAGAATGAAAAGCGGGGGCAGACAATGCAAAAGCAAAAATAGACCTAATTAAGAAAGATAAAGAAGGAAACTACATCTTACTAAAAGGTACCATAAACAATGAAGTAATTTCTTAATACTAAATATTTAATATTAAATATTTATTTATTTATTATTAACTAAATATTTTAATTGATACTAAACATATATGCACCAAATGGTATATTATCCATATTCTTAAAGGAAGGGTAAGTGAGTTACGGGAGGAAATAGACAACAAAACTATACTAGTGAGGGCAACCATCCCCCTCTCAAAACTTCATAAACTCAACCAAACAAGAAATAGAGAGCACTTTGAAATGCAAAATAAATTATTTTGATTACATTAAATTAAAAGGCTCTTGTACAAAGAAAACCAATATAACTAATATTAGAAGGATAACAGAAAGTTGGGAAACAATCTTGATAGCAAATGTCTTTGATAAAGGTCTAATTTCTCAAAGACAGAAAAACTGATTCAAATTTATAAGACTACAAGCCATTTCCCAATTGATAAATGATCAAAAGATGTGAACAGGAAATTTTCAGATGAAGAAGTCAAAGCTATCTATTGATATATACATAAGTACTCTAAATCACTTATGATTAAAGAAATGCAAATTAAAATCACTCCAAAAGAAAATTTTAAAAATGGGAAATGATAAAGTGGATAGAATGTAGGAAAATTGGGAAACTAAGGCACTGTTGTTGGACAGGTAAACTAATCCAAACATTCTAGAGAAAGCCCAAAGGGTTATAAAACTATGTATACTCTGTGATCCAGCAATACCACTAGTAGGTCTATATTCCTAAGAGATCATTAAAAAGAGAAAAGGGCTTATATGTGAAAAATATTCTTAGCAGCCTTTTTCATAGTGAAAAAAACATTAGAAATTGAGGGGATGCCCGTCAATAGGAAAATGACTTGACAAACTATGATATATATAATGGAATACAATGATTGTGCCATAAGAAATGATGAACAGGCACATTTCAGAAAAACCTAAAATGATGCAAAATGAAATGAGCAGAACCACAAAAACATAGTACACAGTATCAGCAATACTGTGTTATGATCAACCATGAATGACTTGGCTCTTCTTATTAACACAATGATTCAAGACAAATACAAAGGATTCATGAAGGAAAATGCTATCCACATCTAGAAAATAAACTGAAGGGCTCTGAATGTAGATCAAAGAATACTTTTTTCACTTACATTATTCTTTTTTGTACTTTCCCCCCTTTTTATCTATTTCTTCTTTCTCAACTGTGACTAATGTGGAAATGTTTTATATGATAGCACATGTATAACCTATGTCAAATTGCTTACCATTTTAGGAAGAGGGGAAGGTAGAGAAGGAGGGAGGAAATTTTGAAACAAATTCTTATAGAAATGCTGAAAACTATTTTGACATGTAGCTTGGGGGAAAAAAATAAAGTACTATTTTTTAAAAAATCTTGTCCTTGAGGGCAGACTGTTTCATAGTTGGCTTTTATCCTATGATATCTTGTATAAAGTAGACACTGCAAGCATATTTTCAATTGAATTGATGTATATGCAGCATTCAGGCTCTCTAGGTTACTACTTTTTTTTGCCAAAAAGAAGAAAGTGGTTTTACTATTTGTCCCCAAGAAACAAGTCTTATCACTGCAATTTATCTAAGTTCAGCTGGGTTTCAGGGTTGTATTTCTCTCTTAGCTCCAACCATTTTTTCCTGTTTTCTCTTGCTTTTTCTGGATTTCTCTGTAATTCATCATTGTTTGAGACTAAAAGGATTTCCTTTATACCCCAAAAGAAACAATTTCCTAATAGCCAGAGCCATTTAAAAAAGTGTAATTTTCTGGTAACAAGGTCCCTTTCATTTGGGCGTTTCTTAAAATCCTATTTAATGTTTCTTTAAAGATAAGCCCAGAAAGCATTACCCAAGAAATTTCTTATGTGCTGATAACATAAAAGCTTACATATATAAGTTTATATATATATATATATATATATATATATACTCTAAATAATTCTTGATCCAGAAAATCATAAAGATAAATTAGCTTGAGTGGGAGTCTATGTCTGTTCTTTGAGGTTGGTTTCAAATATAACAATGGCAATAATTAAGGATTATTTTAAGAAAATATTGTAAATATCAATTGATTCATTACAAATATTAAAAACTAACATAAATTGCAAGAATAGGGCATTAACAACACAGGAAATTTAATTAGTGTGAGAAAAATGCCTAACAAAGCAACATGTAAAGTGACCCCAAAAAGTGTAAAAACTATTGCCTAATGATGAACACATTAATAGAATTTCTCTTTGGGAATAAAGTATATGTGAACCTCCCTCCCAGGGCAGCCAGTTTATAGATGATGGAGGAACTTAGGTTGCCAGATAGCACAGTAAATTGCCTCATAAAAATCTATTCTTACTGTGTACTCTCTGGAGCAAGTTTGACAAACATGAATTGTGAAATTTACCTTCTTAGCTTTTGTGAGAAAATATATTTGACCTTTTACTCATAGCAAATAAAAAGGATATCCATGGACTGCTCTTCAAGATGAATCTGTCCATTTACACAGTCCATTTCTGAGTATTTTAAAGACTATCAAGGGAATAAAGGAACCAAGAGAGTAAACTAACTGCAAAGTGTGCCTGTATTCAATAAATCATCATCAATAGGAGGAAAACTAAGCCTCAGAATCACCTTTTAAAAAGAAGGAGAATGTTTCAAATGGTACTTTCTCCCATTATTTAGTGGATGGAACATCTATAAAAATTCATGATAGAAACTATCACACCA
This sequence comes from Sminthopsis crassicaudata, assembly GCF_048593235.1. Taxonomy (NCBI): domain Eukaryota; kingdom Metazoa; phylum Chordata; class Mammalia; order Dasyuromorphia; family Dasyuridae; genus Sminthopsis; species Sminthopsis crassicaudata. The sequence goes on along the minus strand of NC_133617.1, from coordinate 555,619,144 downwards.
AGGATGGTAAGATGCAGGGAATAGGTAATATCAGAGACATTTAATTCTTTAGGATTCCCATGAGCAAAAGCCCTTATGAAAAGCATGGCAATCAGGTACTCATAATTATAAAATGTTATTAGTACTTAACCTTGTAAAGTCTCTTCTTGACACTTCATTTGTTTTAACTGTTGATCAAAGGCCATAGGCAGAAAGACTGAAGATTCTGAATATACAAGAAGAAAATAATTTCCAAACAACTTTAGATAATGTACATATGCCCTCCTTTCTCTGATAAAGACCTTCAGGAGAGATTTATCAAGCTATCACATAGAATACAGTCATCAAAAACATTCAACATCAAATAATTAAAAAACCCAAATGAAGTGAAAATTTACATGTCCACTTGGATGCATGATTTAAGTATCCAACTGAAAGTCTTTTAATACCAATTTTTAAAATCTAATTTAGATCATAGATCCAATAAATAATTGTAAGCTTTCCTGAAAGCTACAGTCAATAATTACTGAAAAAATATTCACATCAAAGCAATTATGTATCCATTTGAATATCAATTATTCTAGTCACATCTGCTTTACAATAAGTAAATCATCAAAAGAAAGAAATATTAATGTTTTACAGTATGGCATATTCCTTCAAATCTATTTACTATCTTTCCTGAAAATTATGACAACCAAAAATTGAATGCTTTAAATCTATGACCAAGATTGCTGCCTCCCCCCCCAAAAAAGTAATATAAGAAAGTTACCTCCTCTTATATCTTTATAATTGTAGGAAACTGCAAATTCATATACTGCCAAACTTTTCAGATGTGTTAAGTAAATTTTGCACAATTAGCTTTTTTTGTTTTTAAATTTTGTTATAAGATCCCTCTCTGGGGAAAGAAGAGAGTATACTTTGGCAAACGTAGGTTATATTAAAAACAAAAGACGTCAATAAAATTGTTCTTAAAGTACATTTCCTGAAATTCATTATTTCATATTGTTTTATGTCTTATTTTAATAAACTGGAACAATTATGGAATTTATTACTTGATATTTGACCTCAAATGAAGTATAGATGAACAAAGAAAACCAACCAACAAATACCAACTTTTATTTTAAGTTGTATCACTGCTTGTTCTAAATATTTGTTATTGGTAGTCTTGGTTACAGCTGGAAGAGAGCTTAGTGATTACACATTATGCATAATTCGGTTTTTTTACTTTGGGAGTAGTTGTAAGGCAGGTTCTACCAGAATAAGAGAACTATGATTAATCTCAAAGGAGTCAAGGAATTTTTAAAAAATTGAAAAACTGCATTAGACTATCTTTATATCAAATAATATATTAGAGGTATCCATAGAGCCAATAGTCAATAAATATTTAAGTGATTATTATGTACCAGGCACTGTGCTGATGGCTGAGTTTACAAAAAGAGGAAAAAAGACATCCCCCATCTTGAGGAGTTCAGAAAGAGATATAAACAGAATTTCTTTTTTAAAAAAATCATAAGCACTATTTTTTACTCCTACTATTTTAGCCTCTAAGAATTTTTTATCTAAATACCTAAATGGCTGGTAAAGCATTGGCTTTGAACACAGAGCTGTAATTCAACTAATCAAAGGAATAAGAAGTTGAGAAATTCTTATTTCTTCCTTGATGTCCACTTAACCTATCAGACTCAGTACTTTCAAAATGGAATTTAGGAAAGCAATGTAATTGAAAGAGTACTGACTTAGAAATCAAATGATGCATATATTTCTTTTTTTACTGTATATTTTTCATATTCATCATTTCTTACGACAGTAATATTCTGTGACATTCATATGCTACATTTAAAAAGTTATTCTCTAAGTAATAAACAACTACTTTGTTTCTACTTTGTTGCTGCTATGGATATTTGATTAGGATATTTCTATCTTGGAGAGATAAAATAACAAAAAGTCTTTTATTATGGCTTTCTGATCATTAATATCCGGCAAGGCAAAAAATAGGCAGATGTATATCCCAACAAAATATTTGCCAGCTTCTTAGAAGATACTCATTGCACCATCAAGTTGAAAGAAGAACTTCACATATAAGGTGAAATATTCCAGATAATTCTATTTGCACAAAAGCAGATTATATCCTGGTATTATAAGACTACATTTGAGTGGGGATTCTCTAAAATAAAAAAATGGACAAGGGTAATGCATTTCAGGTGTAAGAAACAGCCAGCATAGAGGTACAGTGATGAGAGATGGAATGCCTTGCATGAACTACAGAGATAAGGCCAGCTTAGCTGGATCAGAATGTGGAAGGAAGATTAATATGCAACGAATCTAGAAATACAGGTTATACTGTAAATACATCTAGCCATTCTGGAGAGCAATTTGGAACTATGCTCAAAAAGTTATCAAACTGTGCATACCCTTTGATCCGGCAGTGTTGCTACTGGGTTTGTATCCCAAAGAGATCTTAAAAAAGGAAAAGGGACCTGTATGTGCAAAAAATGTTTGCGGCAGCCCTCTTTGTAGTGGCCAGAAACTGGAAACTGAGTGGATGCCCATCAATTGGAGATTGGCTAAATAAATTGTGGTATATGAGTGTTATGGAATATTGTTGTTCTGTAAGAAATGACCAACAGGATGATTTCAGAAAGGCCTGGAGAGACTTACATGAACTGATGCTGAGTGAAATGAGAAGGACCAGGAGATCATTATATACTTCAACAACAATACTGTATGATGATCAATTTTGATGGACATGGCCCTCTCCTCTGTGAGATGACTATGAACCACTACATAAAATTTCCAATCCCTCTAATTTTGTCCGCCTGCATTTTGGATTTCTTTCACAGGCTAAATACACACTATTTCAAAGTCCGATTCTTTTTGTTCAGCAAAACAACTGTTTGGTCATGTATACATATATTGTATTTAATTTATACTCTAACATATTTAGCATGTATTGGTCGACCTGCCATCTGGGGTGGGGGGAAGGAGGGGGAAAATTGGAACAAATGGTTTGGCAATTGTCAATGTTGTAAAATTACCCATGCAAATATCTGGTAAATAAAAACTATTTTAAAAAAAGAAAAGAAAAGAAATGCAGGTTATATTGTGAAATCATGTTGTGAAAGACTTTAAAAGCTAAATAGAAGAGATTATATTTTACCCTAGAAGCTGAGTCAGAAGGTGATATAGTTCGATTTCTACTTAAGGAATCTCATTTTGGCAGTTGTGTGGAAGAATTAGAAGACAGAAAGAATTGAGACAGTGAGACTAATTAAAAAGGTATTACAATATAATAGATGAAAGGTTGATGAGGAACTAAATTAAGTAGGTGGCTGGCTAAGTAGACAGAAGAAGTAAGATTCAAGAGAAACTGAAGGAATAGAAATGGCTTGATTGATCACTGATTAGATATGTGGAGAGAGAAAAAGTTAACAATAGAAATTAACCGTCAAGATTATAACACCAGGATGCTGTAAGACTATGTTGTAAATAAAAGGAAGTGTTTGGAAGATGAGTTTGTGGGAAAAGATAAATTCTGTGCAAGAAATGTTGAATTTGAGGCATATCAGGCAGAGATACAAATTGAGTATGTGCATCGAGGAGTAATTGACAAAGAGAGGATAATTAAACCCATAGGAGGTTACTCAGAGATAAATCACAGAAAGAGAGAAGGCAAAGGACAAAACCCAAAGACCAGTTACAGTTAGAATTTACATTATAAAAAGTTATATATTATATAAACAGTTACAATTTACATTATATAAATGATCAGTCAGCAAAAGGCACTAGATGTTAGGTAAGAGAAGAACCAGGAGAGAGTAATGTCATGAAAATCCAGAGAGGAACATGTGGTGGCCATCAATGTCAAATAAAGCAGAGGTGTCCACAAGTCTGAGTACTAAAAAAGTTCATCAGATTTGGTAATTAGGAGATCATTAAGAAATAAGATTCATAGCCACTCAAAAAGAATCAGCCAAATCAACTACAAAGGGAAAAAAAAAACCAAGTGGATGAAGGATGCCTATCGAATAGATTATGATATACAGCTAGATGGATTGCTTGTAAAGGTTGGATCCAGGTTGCACAGACATGGCAAGTGGACAGTAAGTTGGGGTCAGAACTAAACATTTTTATGGGGAGGGTATACTGGGTTATTTGGGGAGAAGAACAAACTTTTTTTTAATGACATCAAAATTCTCTCTGAAACAAAGGACCATATTTTTAATACTAATATTCTAAGAGTATTATATGTTGTGAAAAAGAGGACAGTGGTGGGTGTGAACAGGCTTCTCATTTCATTCTGCATCAATTTCACTGAAGCTGTCACATTTGTCATGTCTTGGAGCTTACAATATTCCATTACATTGATATACTACAGTTTGTTCAGCTGTTCCCCAAAGGATGGATACCCACTTTTTCTGATTCTTTGCTGCAGTGGCAAAAGTCCTGCCAAATATATTTTATATCCTATGATATCTGTGATATTTTGTTATAGAATATTGCATGGGTCATCTCCTTCCATTTGGACCTCTTTGATATATATTCCTAGGACTCAAATCTTCTTATTTTAAAGATAAGAAAATTGATACCCAGAGAATCTAAGATCAATCATGTAGTTAAGTAGCAAAGATCAGAGTCCAACTCCCATGACTTCATTAGTATTAAAAGCCACACTGTGAATAAATTTTCTGTATCCACCTACTCTCTAAAATAGACAACCCTTACACCATCTTTGTCATTGTTTTTGTCTCTATCTCTCTTTATCTCTCTCTGGCTCTGATTCTGATTCTGTCTCTCTTTCTGGCTCTCTCTCTCCTCTTCCCCCCCCCCAAGAATAAAATAATAAGATAGGAAGATCTGTACCAAGACTTCTGAGGCTCTGAGAACAATTTCTAAAGTCTAAGATATTACTACACAACCATACAGAATTTCAATTCTTTAGGAAAATAAATCCAAAGTAAGCGCTAATTTTTAGAGTGAAAACAGATGAATTGTTTTCCATGTTTGCTGCTGAATTATTATAAATGAAAACTAATGAGAATCCCAGAAGGAAGTACAAGGTGCAATAATTTATTCTGATGTACACAGCCCAGATAAATAAAAGATGCTTATCTCTAACATATTGACTTAATTCAATATTTGACTTTTCTGTCTGGCTTTCTAATTGTTGGTGTCTCTGGATATTTTTTATCTTTCTCATTCATATCTCTCATTCCACCCTTTACTTTTCTCAGGAAAACCATTGTATTTTGCAGGGGAAGTAAAGGGAGTATTTAACTAGAATTATTTTGTTTTCTGAGTAATAAGGAAAACATTAATGATATATCCTACTGGTGATTGTTAACTTCACTGCTAGAGTGGAAGAAGAGTAGATATGTAGCTTAATTAAGTTATTAAATAAGAATATAGATATTGAACTCTTGATTTTACAGACACCCACACATTCATGTGTGCTTGCATACATTACATATATATGTATGCATATGCTTGCATATATATTGTTTTTGTTCAATCATTATCATTCATGTTCAATTCTTCATGATCCCATTTGGGATTTTCTTGGCAAAGATACCATGGCTCAAATCATGAGTTTTTTATTGCAAAATTCAGATTTAAATTGAAGAAAGTATGGAAAATCATCAGATTGTATAGGTATGACCTAAATACCTATCTTATTAATATGAAGTGGAAGTAATGAATTGATTTAAAGTATTAGATCTGGTAGAGAGAGTTCCTTAAGAACTATAGACAGAAGGATTCACAATATTATACAGGAGGCAGTATTAAAAAAAAAAGACTCCAAAGAAAAAGAAGAGCAAAAAAGTAAAAAAGCTTCTGATGAAGCTTTATATAAAGTTGAAGAAGTAAAATAAAAAGTAAATAGAAAGGGAAAGATATCCAACTGGATGCTGAATTCCAGAAAATACCAAGAAAAGAAAAGGTTTTCTTAAATGAGCAATGCAAAGAAATAGGAGAATATAATAGAATGAGAAAGACAAAGGATCTCTTGAAGAAAATTAGAGATATCAAGAGAATATTTCATGTAAAAATAGGTGGTAATGATGAAATATAAAAACAGTAGGGATTTAACAGAAGTAGAAAAACCTAGGAAGAAATGGCAAGAATATACAGAACTATACAAGACAGAACTTAGCATCACTAATAATCATAATGGTGTGGTTACTGATCAAGAGCCTGACAACCTCCAGAATGAATCAAGTGGGCCTTAAGAAGCTTTGCTAACAATAAAAGTAGTAGAGGTGAGAAAATTCCAGTGAACTATTTAAAATTCTAAAAGATGATGCCATTAAAGTGCTGTATTTCATATGCAAGCAATTTTGGAAAACTCCACAGTGGTCATTGGATTGGAAAAGCTTATTTTACATTCTAAGGCTAAAAAAGGACAAGGTCCTATCAAATTCCTTTTATGACACAGACATGGTACTGATACCTAAACCAGGTAGGTTGAAAACAGAGAAAGAAAATTATAGACCAATCTCCTTAATGAATATTGATGCTAAAATTTTAAATAAAGTATTAGCAAAAAGATTATAGAAAATCATCCCCAGAATAATACACTATGACCAAATAGGATTTATACCAAGGAATTCACAATGGTTCAATATTAGGAAAACTATTAGCATAATTGATTATATCAATAACCAAATTGACAAAAACCATATGACAATCTCAATAGATGCAGAAAAAGCATTTGATAAAATCCAATATCCATTCCTAATAAAAAACACTTGAGAGTATAGGAATAAATGGACTTTTCCTTAAAATAGTCAGGAGCATCTATTTAAAACCATCAGTAAGCATCATATGTAATGGGGATAAACTGGAATCATTCCCAATAAGATCAGGAGTGAAACAAGGTTGCCCACTATCACCATTATTATTCAATATTGTATTAGAAATGCTAGCTTCAGCAATAAGAGTTGAGAAAGAGATTAAAGGAGAGTAGGTAATGAGAAAACAAATTATTACTCTTTGCAGACAATATGATGGTATACTTAAGAGAACCCCAGAGATTCTACTAAAAAGCTATTAGAAATAATTCACAATTTTAGCAAAGTTGCAGGTACAAAATAAATCCATATAAATCCTCAGCATTTTTATACATCATCAACAAAATCCAAAAGAAGAGATGCAAAAGAGAAATTCTATTCAAAATAACTGTCAGTAGCATAAAATATTTGGGAATCTAATTACCAAAAGAAAGTCAGGAACTATATGAGTAAAATTACAAAACACTTTCCACACAAATAAAGTCAGATTTAAATAATTGGAAAAATAGTAAGTGCTCTTGGATAGGCCAAGCAAATATAATAAAGATGACAATACTCCCCAAACTAATCTATTTATTTAGTGCTATATCAATCAGACTCCCAAGAAACTATTTTAATGACCTAGAAAAAATTAAAATAAAATTCATATGGAAGAACAAAAGGTCAAGAATTTTAAGGGAATTAATGAAAAAAAAATCAAATCAAGGCGGCCTAGCTGTACCTGATCTAAAACTATATTATAAAGCAGTGGTCACCAAAACCATTTGGCATTGGTTAAGAAATAGATTAGTTGATCAGTGGAATAGGTGAGACTCACAGGACAAAATAGTCAATACCTATAGCAATCTAGTGTTTGGCAAACCCAAAGATCCAAACTTTTGGGATAAGAATTCACTATTTGACAAAACTTGCTGAAAAAATTGGAAATTAGTATGGCAGAAATTAGGCATGGACCCACACTTAACACTATACATCAAGATAAGCTCAAAATGAGTCCATGATTTAGGCATAAAGAGTGAGATTATAAATAAATTAGAGGTACAAAGGATAGTTTACCTCTCAGACTTGTGGAGGAGGAAGGAATTTGTGACCAAAGAAGAAACAAAAATCATTATTGATCATAAAATAGAAATTTTTGATTATATCAAATTAAAAAGTCTTTGTACAAACAAAACTAATTCAAACAGTATTAGAAGGGAAGCAATAAACTGGGAAAGCATTTTTACCTTTAAAGGTTCTGATAAAGGCCTCATTTCCAAAATATATAGAGAATTGACTCTGATTTATAAGAAATCAAGCTATCCTCCAATTGATAAATGGTCAAAGGATATGAACAGACAATTTTCAGATGATGAAATTGAAACTATTTCTACTCATATGAAAGGGTGTTCCAAATCACTACTGATCAGAGAAATGCAAATTAAGACAACTCTAAGATACCACTACACACCATCAGATTGGCTAAGATGACAGGAAAAAATAATGATAAATGTTGGAGGGGATGCAGGAAAACTGAGACACTGATGCATTCTTAGTGGAATTGTGAATGAATCTAACTATTCTGGAGAGCAATTTGGAATTATGCCCCAAAAGTTATCAAACTGTGCATACCCTTTGATCCAGCAGTGTTACTACTACTACTATCCCAAAGAGATACTAAAGAAGGAACCTGTATGTGCCAAAATGTTTGTGGCAGCCCTTTTTGTAGTGGCTAGAAACTGGAAAATGAATGGATGCCCATCAATTGGAGAATGGTTGGGTAAATTGTGAGTAAATTATTGGGTAAATTGTAGTATATGAATGTTATGGAATATTATTGTTCTGAAGAAAAGGACCAGCAGGATGAATACAGAGAGGCTTGGAAAGACTTACATGAACTGATGCTGAATGAAATGAGCAGAACCAGGAGATCATTATACACTTCAACAACAATGCTGTATGAGGATGGAAGTGGATATCTTCGACAAAGAGAAGATCCAATTCAGTTCCAATTGATCAATGATGGAGAAAATCAGCTACACCCAGAGAAGGAACACTGGGAAATGAATGTGGACTACTTACATTTTTGTTTTTCTTCCCAGGTTATTGTTACCTTTCTTAATCTGGTTTTTCTTGTACAACAAGAGAACTGTGAAAATATGTACACATATATTATATTTAAGATATACTTTAGCACGTTTAACATGTATGAGACTGCTTGCCATCTGGGGGGGGGGAGGGAGGGAAGGGAAAAGTCAGAACAGAACTGAGTGCAAGGGATAATGTTGTAAAAAATTACCCATGCATATGTTGTCAATAAAAAGTTATAATTAAAAAAAAAAGGACAAGGTCAAAGAATGTTCAAATTACCACACAGTTGTGCTTATTTCATATGCCAGAAAGATTTTACTTAAAAGTATGCAAGCTAGGTTTCAGCAATATATGAACAGAGAATTATAAGAAGAGCAGGCTGATTTTTTGAAGGGATAGAGGAACTAGAAACTAAATTGCCAACATTTGTTATATTATGGAGAAAGTAAAAGAGTTCAAAAAAATTTGCTTTTGCTTCATTGACTACAGTAAAGCCTTTGATTGTATGGATTACAATAAAATGTGACAAGTCCTCAAAGAAACAGAATACCAGATTATTGTCCCCTGAGGAACCTGTGCAAGTCAAGAAGCAACAATTAAGAGCTGAAAATGGAACATCTGAGAAGCTGGAAGATTGGAAAAGAGTATAACAAGATTGCATTATCAAGAGTAAATGCAAATAGCAATCATTTTTGTTTTGGCCAGAAACTCTGAGGATCTTTCTCTCCTATATTTATTTTTGACTAGGTGAAAGAGACCATTTTTGGCCTCAATTTCTATTTAGCCTTAATCACTAAATGGCTATATCCTCAGTCAAACGGAGACTTTTTGAAAACCTTAGCTTAAAGAAAGACCAAAATACCCCACTACACGCAGGGATATACATATACATATATATATATATATATATATATATATATATATATATATATATATATATATATATATATATATATATATGTATATAGTCACTAGAACCAGCTGGCTCTGGAAGGACAAGTGAAGCAGGTGACCTTGCACAGCTCTCCACTTAAATCCAATTCACCTGAATGCCATGTCCTCTTCTAGAAAAAAGGACAAACATCATTTTATTTATTTAATTGATACTCATCACATGAAATGCCAAGTTGAACATATCAAAAGTCAGAATTGAGGTTGTTAAAAGAAATGTAAACTATCTCAAATGTGCATATGATACTAGTCTGATTTCATTTTTTCATTTTTGTTTTTTTCTTTATTTCAGTGAGGCAGTTGGGGTTAATTGTGTATTATGTATCTCAGATCTCATTTGATCTCATATCTTCCTGATTTTAGAGCCAATACTCTATTTACTGCACCATCTAGCTGCCCCAGATGATAGCACTCTGATAGTAGAAAGTAAAGAAGAATTAAGAAGCTTCTTGATAATGTGAAAGGAGAGAGTGTATAAAAATTGTCTTGTAAGTATAGCATTTTAAAAAATGAAGATCATGGAAACTGCCCCCCCACATTTACTAGCAAATAGAAGGAAAAAAATAGAAGCAATATCAAATTTTATATTCTTGGGCTCAAAGATCACTGCAGATGGTGATCGCAACCATGAAATTAAAAGATGCTTGCTTCTTAGAAGGAAAGCTATGGCAAACCTGGACAGCATACTAAAAAGGAGAGACATCATATTGCCAACTAATATCTATACAGTCAAAATTATGGTTTTTCCATTAATGACGTATAGCTGTTATTAGAGTTAGATTAGAGTTGGATTACAAGGAAAGATGAGTAGCACAGAATCAATGTTTTTGAATTGTGGTTTTGAGAGTCCCTTGGATAGCATAGAAATCAATTCAGTCAATACTTAAAGAAAGTTACTCAGACTGCTCATTGGAAGAACAAATACTGAAATTGAACTTCAATACTCTGGTCACATAATGATAACACAGGAATCACTGGAAAGGAGCCTGATGTTGGGAAAGACTGAAGGCAAAAGGAGAAGAGACAGTAGAGGACAAGATGGATACATAGTATCATGGAAACAACAACCATGAATTTAGACAGATAGTGGAGGACAGAAGGACTTGGCATTCTATAGTCCATGAAGTCACAAAGAGTTGGATATGATTGAATGAATTAACAGCAACTGATGTGACTACTTCTTCCTACCAATCTCTTCTCCTCAATGGAGATCAATAACAGCTTCTTGAATACCTCCTCTTAGCATTCACCTAATTTCCTTCTTTATAAGACTTTGTTGCAAACCTAAAGGATATTTATATTTTAAGCACAATCTATAACATCTCAACACTCTTCTAATCATCACCAATAAGGTTGATGGAAAGACTTTTTTTCTACAACTTATGTGTCCCATAAAGCAATTTTAGGGACTGAGGCAAAATATTCAACAAAGACAAACCATTTCTACTAAAAATAATTTAATGCCCTTCAAACAGGGAGAGCATTTCACCTTCAATCACTCGAACTTAAATGGCCGTTTGTTTTTAAAATTGAGCCATTTTGATAGCTTAATTAATTTTTATGTGCTCTATATTCCTTCAGGATCTACTCCTTAAAAAAAATGTATTTTCTATTTAAAAGCTTTATTTCAATAACCAGACCCTTTTGTACCAACTTCCTCCTGAAGAAGTAAAGCCCAGAAACATGAAATTTAAAAACACTGAAGGAAGTGACTTATAAACCTCTCAAAATCAGGAATGATCTTTAGTCATGCAAATAAAGAGAAATAAAGCATAGAAAATCTCATGCAAAAACTTCTCCACAAATGATTCCCTACAGGAAGGGCAGAATAGATATAGTGAACTAAGATTGGGAGGCTGAGTTTGTGTGCTTCTTAGCTTTATGATGATGGGATAGTCACTTAACCTTTCTGAGCCTCATCAATGAGGATAGTAATACTTCTACTGCCTATCTCACAGGATGTGAGGAAAATGCTTTGCAAACCTTAAAAGTGATATACAAACACAAGATAATTAGTATGATTTTAATATTAATGCTGAGACTCATCATGCTAGTGGTATTCCAGAAATCATCTTTATACAGGATCATAGCTTGCACAGCCCAGACAAAAGAATACCTATCCCATTTTTAAAAGTTCTCTGACAAATGAATTTGCACAATTTCTTATAACAAGCTATTCTAGTATTCTTATAACAAGCAATTCTAGTATATGCCACCATTAACTGTCTGGAAAGCTATGCTAAAACCTTCCTAATGTAATTTCAGTTTCCTTTTGTTTGAGAGAAATAAATAAAGATCTGGAAACCTTCCTTTATATTAAGTTTTTTATATATTTAAAACTTTTACTAAGATGTCCCTAGGCTTCAAAATTCTGATGCATTCCACAAATTTTGTGTTATGCTTTTGGGCACTCTCTCACAAAATAATGGGTCCTTAAATTAAACTACTAACAGTTTCCTGAATGGAAGAAACGAGTCAAAATTCCATCTCTGATATACCACTCATTCAGAAATAAAACATGTCAATCCATCAACTTAACAAACAAGAGCCAAAACCAATCATATTATGTTGTCATTCCATCTTCTTCTCCTATTTTCATTCTAGACTAGAAAGGGGAAGGAAAAAGGGAATGTACAGAACTTCCCAATCACTTTCTAGTAAACCAAATGGGTGCTAATTCAGCATTTGGATGCTTAGATATGATGAAGCCTTTGACTGGTTCTTCTTGGTTTCTAGCTCAGGTGAATCACCATCTGGATATTTTGGAGATAATAATATAATTAATTCCCTCATTGGCCACTGAAAAGAAAAAAGTTGGTGTCTCAGTGAATCTTTAAAAGGAAGTGATTCTGTTTCCTTATTTGCTCTGATCCACGAGGTAGCATCCTACAACTGAGACCAAATTAGAGGTGGATACAATTCTAGGTCTAGAGTCATAAAGAACAGAATTCAAATATGGTCTCACATTCTTGGTACTTGTATAATGCAGAACAAATCACCTAACTTTTATCTTCCATAGTTTCCTCAATGGTAAAATAGGGATAAAAAAAAATAGTACCTACTCAGAATTGTTGTGAAGATCAAATCAGATAGAATTTGGAAAGCACTTAGCATAATGCCTTCCTGGCACATAAGTAATTGATAAATTATTTTGTTGTTGCCTTTCTTCCTTGCTCTCTTCCATCCTCACTTCTTTCCTTCTTTCCTTCATTCTTTCCTTTCTTCCTCTCTCCCTTCTTTCCTTCTGAAAGAGAAAGTTACCCTTTTCTCTTCCTCAGTTTCCATGTGGCTACAAGCAATCAGTAACTAAATCACATCCTTTCTAGAACTCAATCTCAGAGCCTAGCTGCTGCTTCTGGGACATGTGGTGACTAGTCTTTAGCCTAAGATAACCACGTCCATGTTTGAAGGCAATGTAAAAGAGAAATTCAAGGGTCTTTGGATCCTGATTTTGATTTGCCTGATAGCATTAGAGAAAACAAATACCAACAAATTGACTTCAAGGAGACAGTAAAAAGTTGAAATTATATTTAACAATGCCTGTTCAATTGTACCTGTTTCATGCCAAATATAAATAAAGAACCAAGATACAATTTAAATTCCTCATTGACCAAATGATTTGAAATAGTCTTTATAAACTATCCAGCAACACACAGTGAGTTAACATACACATAGCAAATCAACTTGTAGCATGCAATATAATTATGCTAATTAGTACTGTGCTTTGTGATTCAGCAATGGCACTTTTCATGATTTTGATTTTATTTTAAAACCAAGAAGTCTGAGTTTCTGGTCAATTTAATCCAAATCCCTTGTTCTGTGTGAATATTTTAAGATAATGAACATGGTATTGGATCAAATGTGATTTGTAGCCCTGAAAAGACTTTTGGTCCTATAGGGAATATGAAAAGAATATACAATGTTTCTTTTCTTTATCAGTAATGGGAAAGGAAAAATCATAGCTGCTTTCTTGCTTCTGAGTAGTACATTTATACAAAGTATCTACTGAGAACATCAAAAGGCCCATTGGGCCCCCCTGTGGTAAACAAACGAAAATACTTCATTTGGAAAATTGGAGTATGTGAGTAGAGAATCCATCTCACACCACATAAAATCTCCTTTAGAGACTGACATAGGATATGTAAATTTAAGTCATTTCTGAGGCTTTGAGCTCTGCAAAAGTTGTGATTTCCATAAGCACACCATAGTCAACAAATACTAGAAATCATTATAGCTTTTTTTTTTTTTTTTTTTACCATTATAGATTCAACTGTACTTTATTTGGTACATGTAGCTGTGTAGTTTATCAATAAAATCAATTAAAATTTTCTGCATATTTCTGCCTTCAAGGCTTTTTTATCGACTTCTGAGATTGAGATATTACTTGACAAAGAGATTACTTGCCTGAGATATGACTGACAAAAAATATTAGATATGTCTGGCTTCCCAAGGTGAATTAAAAGGCTTTTGAAAATCAAATATTTGTAGAATGAAGATGCTAGTTTTAACTTGTTTATAACTAAGAATTTCAAATAAACAGTTTTCCTAAAGAAGCATAATAAGAAATTAAAATTTAAAAATTCCTAAATATAAAAACATTATCAAATCCACTTGGTCTATTGGCTTACAAAACTTATTCCACAAATAATTCTCATGAGAAGTAGAATTCCTTTTAATTGTGATCCTGGAATATACCAGCACCAAAAGTTAATTCAATATAGTGAAAGAAGTCATCCATTTTATTACCCTTGCCATTTTAATTGAATCTTTGCTACCTGTACACATACCTTTACATTTGAAGAGAACCACTGATTTAAACATGGTTACACAAAAATCTAAGAAATAATCTGTTTTAAGGTTTATCAAAATAACAATCTTTTGGGGGTTAGCATTTGATTATTTGACTTTAATTGCATATTTGTTGCTATGATTCTAATCTAACCAGTTAAATCATAAAGTTGATCATGATGAATACACTGGAGAATGATAAATGGAGAAAGAAAGATTGTTGCCATTTTCTTCATTTCAACTGAGAAAAAGCTTTTAACAGGAAACATCTCATTATATTTTCTTACTTAGAGAGATCTCTGGTTTCATATTCCTCCCTAGAGAAACAGACTGCAATCCATCTAATGGACTTCCTTCAGATCCTAGACAAAACTATTACTTTCTGCAAATAATCTTTTCTGATCTCTTTAATCTAATAATAATGCCTTCTCTCCAAAGGAAGATCAATTTACTCTGTCTATAACTTCTTTGAATACTGTCTCCTCAATGGGCTATGAGATGCTTGAATCCATTTTTGCCTTTTCTTTTAATCCCTGTACATGAACATTTATTAAATACTATGTGTACTAAACTCTAGGGATTAAAAAGAAAAAAAGGCAAAAAACAAACCCTGCCCTCAAAGAGCTTAAATTGTAATGGACAATGTGTAAATATATGCAAAGAAAGTTGTATATTGGATAAATAAGAAGTAATTAAAAGAGGGAAGACTCTGAAATTAAAAGGGTTAGGAAAGGTTTTCTGAGAAAGATGCAATTTTATTTGGGACTTAATTGAAGTGAGGGGAATTAATAAGCAGATTTGAGGAAGAAAAGCATTCTAGGCATAAAGACAAAAAAAATTGCCCAAAGCTGAGAAACAAATTGTCTTGCTTATGGAACAGCCAGGAAATCCATTATCACTGGATGAAAGAATTAAGTGGCTGGGAATAAGGTATCAGAAGATTGCAAAAGCAAGAGAAAGCTAAAGTTTATAAAAGGCTTTGATGCCAAACTGAGCATTTTGTATTTAATCCTTGAACTGAGCCACTAGGGTTTACTTAGTGTGGGAATGACACAGTTCAGATCAACATGCTTTGGTAGCTGGATGGAGATAGATTGAAGAGGTACAGATTTGAGCACAGAGATCCACCAACAGAATATTTCAATAGTACAGGTATGAAGTGACTACACTTGAGTGGTAGAAGTGTCGGTCGGAGAAGGGAAGGGGTATATATGAGAGAGTTGCAGAGATAAAATTGGCAAGTCTTAGCAACAGGTTGGATATAAGGGGCAAGAAATAATTAAGATTTGAAGATAACACCTAGATTGAAAGCCTGAGAGACTGTGAGGATGGTATTGCTCTTTACAATTTTATGGAAGGGAGGAGAAAGTTTAGGGGAAAGAAAAGAACTTCTGTTTTGGACAAAATTTCTTTAAGATGTTTATTTTACATCCAGGTTTAGATGTCTGAAAGGAAGTTAGATATTTAAGATTAAAGATCAACAGAGTTTTGGGCAGGATGTATAGATATGAGAAGTATCAGCATAGAGGAAATCATTAAATCCATGTGAACTGATGAGATTTCTAAGTAATATAAAGGAAGATAAAAAGAGGGTCCAGAAAAAAATCCTGAGGGGTTAATGTTAAAATCCTAGAGGAATGAGTAAACTCTTTGCAAGTTCATTTCTCTTGTTTAAAAACAAAACAAAAACTTGGTTTTCTCCTAAAGATTATGATGTTGGGATTGCCTGTTGACAACCTCTAAAGATAAAAAATTGCAGAGAAGGTATAAATCTTCAATAAGGGAGGATTGAAATCACAGGTCCTCTGTATGTATGTGCATACATATGTACATCTGCATGTATATGTACCAACGGACTACCATCATCTTATCAAGAAGTTGAGAATTAAAGGAAAATAACAAAAAAAATAAACATTGTAAAGTTCATTTTTAGGTTGATATCTTATAAGAAAAATTATCATTTACAATTCTCTTTTTTGTTAACAACATACAGTGAAAATTATATGATGGCATCTTCATGGGGTCCATCTATACACCTCTGTAAAGGATTTCTATGTATTGACAGAAAGAGTCAGGGGTTATAAGAATTTAATATTCATACTAAAATCACCTGCTGTATAAAAGAAAATCCTTCAAACCACTGTATATAAATAATTTAAAATCTTGAGTGGGATGTGATTTGTGCTGATGAAGCTGAGGAACCTGAGGGGTTTTTTTTGCTTTTTTTTTTTTTTTAATCTCTCATTTTTGTATTGTTGTCTGTACATTTAAAGAGTGTGTGCATGCACTAATAGGTATGTGTATTCAAGAATATTAGGACTTGAATTAATCAAAGGTCCATATGATCTAGGCTTCCCAAAACTGTCACATTTCCATGGAGTTTTCTGGAAAATGAAGACTTCTACCTCCTTAGTATTAGTTGAATTTTCCCTAAGATTTTGGAAAATGGGATTTTTTTATATTCATCTTAACTGCTATGCCTGGCCTGGGAACTTTCCTTATTCTCTTCTTGTCTTAGGAGAAAATGAATGTCATTTCCTTCAAACAATTCTGAGCTGAAGAAAAGCAGCAGTGTTTCCCTCCAACTTCCTAAAAAACCCAGACAGGGAGTATATTAAAAAGCTTTTAAGCTTTGTATTACCTATCCACTGTGTGAGCAGAGAGCTTCAGCACTCACAGTAGTACATCATTTAGTCAACAATGACATCTATTTAACACTGACATTTCAAAGAACAATGTTTCCATTCCAATCTCTCTAATAGGCTTAATCAGGTGTGTCCCTGTATAATCTCAGAACACCTTTTCATATAAATGGCAGTAATAGGGTGGGTGGCACATATGAAGCAATCTAAACAGATTGGAAATGGTTATATGGAAAGGAAACAAAGTAGATGCCCTTAATATTTTAATGTCTTCCTATTCCCCCCTTCTTGTTGTTTCATAGCATCCAGCCTTGACTGGTCTTGTTGCAAAAGTTTTCCAGTTCCTTACTGTTACTGCATGAATATATCAGCAAAAGATACAGACAGATAAGTACAAGACAGTTAATTTATTCACTCAAGATTGTAACACACTCCATCAGTAGGTGATAGACATGTATGTCTACAGTTCCACATATCACACATACACACACACATCTTCCTCATCCTCATCATCATCATTATCATCATCTCTCCTCTTAAGTATGTGACCCAGAATTCGGGTAAGAACCAGTAGGTCATATAGACAGGCTTACAAAGGAGATCGGGAGAAAATAAGATGTGGTGCTTATGGGGGAAAAAGAAATATTTTAAGCAAAAGCAAAAGGATCCTTAAACTGTAATGAAAGGCTTTTAGCATAGCTATTTATGCCAGAGTAAAGAAAATAATACAGGGGTACCCTGGAACTCATCACTATTTAGTTCCACAAGGTATGAGTAGTGAAAACAGCAAAAACTGAATGTAATTTTCCCATAAAATATTGATTTTGCTTATACAAACCCTTTTTAATTTCATTTAATTAAAAATTTCCATTATACTTCCTATGATCCTCTCTATTTCTTGTTTAGTCCTTTACCCATAAATCTGACAGATAACTTTTTTTAAACATGGTAAAAATATATGTAACTTGAATATTGGCATACATATTAATACAATTATCTTGTTGCACAAGAAAAAACAGATCAAAAAAGAAAGTAAATGAATAAGAAAACAAAATGCAAGTGAACAACAACAAAAAGAGTTAAGTATGTTATGTTGTGATCCACATTCAGTTTCTTTTTTTTTCCCCCCTGAGGCTGGGGTTAAGTGACTTGCCCAGGGTCACACAGCTAGGAAGTGTTAAGTATCTGAAACCAGATTTGAACTTGGGTCCTCCTGAACTCAAGGCTGGTGCTCCATCCACTGTGTCACCTAGCTGCCCCACACATTCAGTTTCTACAGTCCTCTCTCTAGATATAGATGGCTCTCTTCCTCACAAGATCATTGCAACTGGACTTAATCATCTTATTGTTGGAAAGAGCCATGTCTGTCAGAATTGATCATTGTATAATATTGATGTTGCCATGTATAATGATCTCCTGGTTCTGCTCAATTCATTTAGCATCAGTTCATATAAGTCTCTCCAGGCCTTTCTGGAATCATCCTCCTGATCATTTCTTATATAACAATAATATTCCATAGCATTCATACACCATAACTTATTCAGTCATTCTCCAACTGATGGTCATCCTTTCAGTTTTCAGTTTCTTGCCACTGCAAAAACATTTTTGTACATACAGGTCCCTTTCCCTTCTTTACTATTTCTTTGGGACATAAGCTCACTTTGATCCACTGCTGGATCAAAGGGCATGCACAGTTTTATAACTTTTTGAACATAGTTCCAAATTCCAAATTGCTCTCCAGAATGGCTGGATCCGTTCACAATCCCACCAATGTATTACTGTCCCAGTTTTCCCACATCCCCTCCAATATTTGTCCTTGTCTTTTCTTATTATCTTACCTAATTTGAGAGGTGTGTAGTGGTACCTCAGAGTTTTCTTAATTTGCATTTCTCTGATCAATAGTGATTTAGAGCACCTTTTCACATGACAAGAAATGGTTTCAATTTCTTCATCTGAAAATTTTCCATTTCAAATAACATTTTTATACTTTCCTAATTTCTTCTTGACCCAACTCACTTTCTAAGAGAAACTGTGACTTTTATATTCTCCTCACAATCCATACCATCCAAGCTTCCTTGGAGGTGGGGGCGTGTATATGGAGGTGGAAGCTATGGTCTCCCACCCTCCACCACCCATGACTCAGGGCAGCCAGCAGTACTAGCTCTACTGCTACTTCCACCTAGGCTACTGCTGCTGCTGCTGCTCACTTCCTACTGCTGCTCACTAGCACTGCTTCTCTTCCTGCTAAATACACAGGTGGCTCTGTGCCCCTTCCAATATAGTTGTTTTGGGATCTGGGAGACTACTATATATCCAGCAGTCTCACACAACTTCAGCACTGTAGCCTTTCCTAGGGAAGAATTGTCCATAGTTAAGGGCAAGAGGAAGCAATGGTGGATCTTGAGCATTACAATCTAACAATATGACATCCAACTGCTCAAGTAAGATAAGAACCAAGTGCAACAAGTGCAGACTAGGTTTCAAGTGCTGAAGCACTTTTTTTTCCCTCATGGAAATGCATGGAATACAGAACTCAAGGAGTTTCAAAGAGGACTAATGCCAAAGTAACACTGTATTTTTTTAATCAGTTAGTTAATATTTGTTAAACTTCTACTGTGTATCTTATTAGATAAAATAAAGAGAAAAGGCTAAATTCCTGGGATTATTCCAAATCCTATGAGTTTTCTTTGTAATTTTAAAGTGCAAGAGCAAGAGATGTAGTGAAGGAGACAGTACATTTATACAGTATCAGCAAATACAGCACAAAATTAAATCATTATCCAATTATTAAATTGAAATTCAGTTATTCTTCAAAAAATTCACCTTCAGGAGTTTCTAGAGTAAATTGTAGTAAACATTTAAAGAACAAATCATTATAAAATTATGTAAATTATTTTGTTAAAAAGGTAAAGGGTTCCTATCAAATTCCTCCTGTGATATAAATATGGTGTTGATACCTAACAAGGGATAGCAAAAATAGAAAAAGAAAACAATAAACCAAGTTTCCTAATGAATATTGATGCAAAATTTTTAAATAAAATACTAACAAGGGGACTAAAGCACATTTTATCACAAAGAACATGCACAATGAAATTTATAACAGGATTACAAGCTGGTTCAATATCAGCATAACTGATCATATTAATAATAAAAATAAAAAATATAATTATATCAATAGATTCAGAAAAAAGCTTTTTGACAAAATACAACGTTAAATAACAGGAATAAAAGAAACCTTGCTTAAAATGATAAATAATATTTATCTAAAACTAGCTAGCATTTTCTTTATAACAGGATAAATTATAAGCCTTCCCAATATGATCAGAAGTAAATCAATTATATCCATTATCATCACTATTATTCAGTATTGTTCTAGAAATACTAATTATTTCAATAAAAAAAGAAAAAGATAAAGAATGAAAATTGGCCATGATGAAACAAGACAATTACTTTTCCCAGACAATATGGTGATATTATTAGAGAACCCTAAAGAATCAACTAAAAACCTAGCTGAAACAATTAACAACATTAGCAGAGTTGCAGGATATAAAATAAACTCACAGAAATCATCAACACACACACACATATACACACTCCCCCCACACACCACCACAACAAGAAGAGACTAAAAGAAAAATTCCATTTAAAATAACTTCAGACAATATAAGACACTAGGGAGTCTATCTGTCATGTTAAATCCAGGAACGATATGACTCAATTGCCACTTTTCATACAAATAAACATAGCTCTAAAACATCCAAATATATATTAATTGTTCATGGTGAGGATAAACCAATATAATAAAGTTGATAAATCTACCTAAATTAATTTACTTCTTTGGTGTCACAGTGATCAAACTATCAAAGAATTATTTTTTAGAGCTAGGGAAAAAAATAACAAAAGTCATCTGGAAGAATAAAAGACCAAATGTATAAAAGGATCAATGAAAGAAAAAATATGAAGGAAGGTAGTTTAGCAGTACCAGATCTCAGTTACAAAGTGGTAATCATCAAAATGATTTGCTACAAACAAATGGAATAGTGCTTCTATGGAACAAATTAGGAATGCAATATATAGTACTAAATGACCATAGTAATTTGGTACTTGAAAAACTTGATTCAACCTGTAGGAGTAAAAATTCATTATTTGACAAAAAGTGCTGGAAAACAGATTGTCAGAAACTAAGTATAGACCAAAAACTTACATCATGTATTAAGATATGTTCAAAATGAATACAATTTAGATATAAATTTAGATATAAAGAGTAATCTCATAAGAAAGTTGAGTGAAGAAAAAAAACAGTTATCTGTGAGATTTATGAATAAAGGACCAAACAGAAAGTAGAGAGGATTATAGGAAGTATAATGGAAATTTTGGTTAAATGAAATTAAAAAGGCAAATGCAGTGAAGTCAGAAGGAAAGCAAAATAGGGTGAAAAATTTTACAAGTTTCTCCTATAAAGGCCCCATTTCATATATATATATATATGGAACTAAATCAAATTTATAAAAATAGAAGCCAATCCCCAATTAATTATCAACAGATATAAAAAGGCAGTCTTTAGAAGAAATCAAATTAATCAATAGTTATAAGAAAAAATTTATCTAAGTCTCTAATGATTCTCAATGAATAATGTATAATATCACAGAAAAGAAAAAAAGAAATACTGATGAGGTTGTGGAAAAATAAGAACATTATTGCATGGTTGGTGAATTGATCCAAACATAATGGTCCAACCATTCTAGAGAACAATTTGGAATTATGATCAAAACGCTATAAAACCCTTTGAGCTAGCAATATTATTACAAGATCTATTTCCCAAAGAGATTAGAGAAAAAGGAAAAGGACCTATACATAAAAAGTATTTGTAGTAGGTTTCTTTGTGTGGCAAAGAATTAGAAACTGAAGGATTAGAAAATGGCTGAACAGGGGCAGAGATAAAATGGCAGAAAGCAGACATGACTTTCTGTGACCTTCTCTAACCTTCTCTCAAACCAACAACATATTAAGCCTCTAAATTAGTTTTGGAGTCAAAGAATTCAGATATTTGGAGTATAACACATTCCCAGAAGATACCTTGGAAGAACTTCAGAACAGGTCTGTTTAAACAGGCAGGAGGACAGTCTTCTTAGCCAGATTGCACCATAGAAAGACTAGGGAACTGGGATAGGGAGTCAAAATGTTGCAACTTCCATGCAACAGGGAATCTTCTTTGAGACTCTTAGGCTACTCTGTCCTGGTTGCAAGTGGGTGGTTTGGCAGATTTGCTACAAAAGGAAATTTGTAAACCATTGAGCCTTAAAGACCACTGCACCTAGCCCCCATTACCCACCATTGGAAATCAATCAGCAGAATTGCTTCAGGGCAAATCAAAGCAGCTATAGCTCCTTTGCATTGAACAGACATCAAGCCTTCCAAAAAATGAATAAAGCCCCAAAAAGAACTCTCACCATAGACAGCTTTTATGGAGAGAGAGAAAAACAGACCTCAAATCCTAAGGTTCTTAAAGGCTAAGCACAAGGAGACAGGATCTAGTCTCTGTTTCAAAAGGCTTTCATGGAAATTGCATAAAGAATCTTAAGAGTTAGAAGAAAAACGGGAAAAGGAAATGAGATTGTTGCAAGAAGGAATGAAAAAAGCATAGAATGCCCTACAAAAGAGATGAAAAATTTACCAGTTCACTGAAAAGAAAAATTTGTGAAATGGAAAAAGGCTGCAATGAACAAAAAAATTCAATTGACCAATTACAAAAGAACCTAAAAAAGGTAACAGAAGAAAATAATACACTAAAAATTAGAATTGAACAAATGGAAGTGAATGACTCAATAAGACTTCAAGAATCAGTCAAACAAAAACCAATGAAAAAATAGAAGAAAATATGAAATACCTCTTAGGAAAAACAACTAATCTGGAAAACAGATCTAGGAGAAACAATCTAAGGACTGACTTCCTGAAAGCCATGATGAAAAAAAAAAAACCAAATCAAAACAAAACTAGACGTTATATTACAGGAAATCATAAAAAACAAAAACAAAAAAACAAAAAAAACCTGCCCTGATATTTTAGAATCAGAAAGTAAAATAGTCATTGAAAAAATTTACCAATCACCTCCTGAAAGAAACCCCAAAATTAAATCCCCAAGGAATATCATGGCTAAATTTCAGAAATATTGGACCAAGGAAAACATATTGCAAGCAGCCAAAAAGAAACAATTTAAATACTGAGAAGCCCCAACCGTATTATATTGGACATAAGGAATGTTTCCTCAGGAATTGAATCAGGACCCATAGCTTCATAATATTAAAGTAGTTGCTCTCCCACTATTTCACATATCTGGCTCTTTTTTTTCTTCCTTAGAGAGCCAAGGAGACATGCACGCTAATATATTTAAGAGTCCAGTGATCTGCTTCCAAGTTACCAACAAACCTTTCTTCTTTATTAATCTAACTATGCATTTTATACACTTCCTTTGGGGTGAGGGAGGCTCTTTTCTTAGTATTTGCCCCATTTTAGCTAAAAAATGAAAGTGACTAGTTTAGCCCTTACCAAAGTTTCCTGCTTGTCTATTTTTATACTCATCCTATTTCCAGGTCACAGGGACTTCTCCACTGAGATTACAATCTCTTCAGTTGAGCTGATTTGTGCATTGCTTTGCGAGGCCCTATGTTTCTAGGGCCTTGCATTTGGACACCAAAATGTGTCCAAGGCTAGCTTTCTGGAAGATCTTGGGACCAGCCCATGTCCTTGGTCTTAGTGGAAGTGACGAAGGCAGGAAACCCACTAGGAAAGTCAAAGATAAAGGTTGGAGTCTTCTCTTATGTCTGTGGCTGAGAGTCCTCTGTGTCTTTGACTAAAAGGCCTGTTCTCAGTCCTCCTAGACCTTAAATACTTCGATATGATTAAATCACTACAGCAACTGAGCATGTGCAACCATTACATCACTATATCACATTAAGTATATGTTTAGAGAACCATTATCTCACACTGAGTAGGTGCTTAACTATAAGCATCCTTTTAATCCTTGATTCAAGTATACTTTTTCAGATTTCCAGACCTCTACATGGAATCTAACACCTTCTACCTTAAAGGATCAAATGGCCTGGAATCTGAATTCTGAAAGGCAAAGGAACGTGGATTACAGCCAAGAATAAGCTATCCAGTTAAAATGAGCATTCTCTTTCAGGGAAGAAAATGGGCATTTAATGACATAAGTGAATTTCACCTATTTTTAATAAAAAAAACAGAACTGAACAAAAAATTTGATCTCCAAACACAGAACTCAATAGAAGCATAAAAGGGTAAAAAGGAAAGAACTCTTGGGAATTATATTTGTGTTATGGATATACTTAGAGAATGTGGGCATAATTTTTTTTATTATGACAATATAATTCCTCTATTCCATTAAATCACATTTCCCCTTCTGTAGTATGATGCTCAAAATTTCAGAATAAATTCTTCATGGTTTAAGCTGTTATCTTCTGCCTTTCTAGAATCTTGTATTTTAAGATTTCCTTTCATTTACAATAGAGTCTTCAGGGTTTGTATGTTCCTAACTTGGTAGTGAATTGTTTCTTTCTGGTTGGTATTTTCTCTGCAATATGAAAGCTCTGGGTATAATAAATAATAATATAATGACTTTTCAGGAGTTAATTTGAGGGGATAGTGGTGAGTAGGAAGTTCTTTAAGGAGACAATTGATAGATTATTTTCATTTCCATTTTGCCTTTTAGTTCTAATAGATCTGGACAATTTTGTTGTTATTT
The DNA here is from genome assembly GCF_048593235.1 of Sminthopsis crassicaudata. Classification (NCBI taxonomy): domain Eukaryota; kingdom Metazoa; phylum Chordata; class Mammalia; order Dasyuromorphia; family Dasyuridae; genus Sminthopsis; species Sminthopsis crassicaudata. The sequence goes on along the minus strand of NC_133617.1, from coordinate 555,594,164 downwards.
TTGAAATATAATTATAATTTTTAAAATTGTGTTTTTATACAGAATGTTGATTCTTAAATTCTCAAGGTGGAAAGGGATCATACTGCAAAAAGAGGAAAAAGGAGGTAAAATAATGAAAATTATATCCCACAAAGAGGCAAAGAAAACCTATTATATAATTAAGGGAAAGAAGGGAGGGCATTGTGTGAATCTTACTCTCATCAGATTTGGCTCTAAGAAAGAATATAAGACATATTTGGTTTCACAGAGAAACTTGTCTCGCCTTATAAGGAAGTGAGAGGGAAAGGGGTGGGGGGGGAGGGAAAGACTAATAGAAGGGAAAAAAGAATTAGGGGAATGGTGTAAAAAGGGGAGAGGGGCTTGAAAGGGGTAGGACTGTTTGAGGGAGGTAGTCATCAACAGCAAAATGCTGGGGAAGGGGGAAAGGAAAGATAAAAACATAACTTTGGGTAAATAAGATGACAGCAAATACAGAATTCGTTATTTTAACTGTGAATGTGAATGGGATGAACTCTCCCAAACAATGGAAGCAGATAGCAGACTGGATTAAAAGCCAGAATCTTACAATGTGTTGTTTACAAGAAACACATTTAAAACACAGTGATACATATAGAGTGAAAGTAAAGGGCTGGAACAAAATCTATTATGAAGTAAAAAAAGCAGGGGTAGCAATCCTGATCTCAGATGAAATAAAAGCAAAGATAGATCTAATTAAAATAGATAAGGAAAGAAGATGGTGGAGAAGGCACACACTCTAAGCTCCTCTCATGCCCTCACTACCAATCTTTGAATTTAGCCTCAAAAATAGTGCTTTTGACTGGTGAAATTTATGAAGATTAAAGGTGCAACGACTTACAAGATAATCTGGAAGATTGCCAGAGCAGCTTTGTCTTGAGAGGCGGGAACAGACCAGCGGCAGGCAGAGAGATAGGAAGGACTGGCGTCCTGAGCGGACCAGGCACAGGGATAGCCTCTGTGGCAAAAAGAGCAGTGCAAACGACCCTGCCATAGGCTGACTGCTTTCCCTTGATTGTAAAGCAGGGGACCAGCACAGAGATTAGAGCCAGAGGTACAGGGTACTCTAAAAATGCCGGAACTGTACCCCCCCCAAAAAAAAAACCTAGAAGTGACTCAGCTAGACCAGCACAACTGTGCAGCTGCATGCTAAAACAGCCAGGGCAGCTGCAAATCTACGTGGCAGAGGGGGGGTGTAGCCCAGAATAGCCTCTAATCTGCACAGTAGGGGGCTCAGCTGGGGGCAACAGAACTTCTGCAAGGTCAACTGTATTTCTGGGGCTGAGACACTTTTGTCTGAGCAGGGCTATTCAGCAGGTCAGCTGCTAATATTTACAGCCCCACAGCCAGCCCCACAGCAGGGCTTTGGATTGGGATAGTGACACTTTCACTGCTCAGACTCTTGCCTCAGGGCAGTTGTTAATCTGCACAGCAGGGTTCTTAGCAGGGCATCCCCCAAAGCCAGGCTGTGAAGACCTGAGTCACTTCCATTGGGGAACTATTTCCCAGAGCACTCCCATACCTGGCCACTCTTTGTAGCTGGTTGACAAGCTGTGCATATACCTATCTCTATTCTGCTGAGAAAGCTGGTAACCTCCTGGCCCTGAAGGCAGACCCTACAGGCTTTAAAAAATGAGTAAAAAAAATTAAAAGGATGATAAATAAAAATTAAATACTGAATACCAGATAAACAATCTTGATTATATTAAGTTTGAAAGTTTTTGTACTAATAAAACTAATGCAGACAAGATCAGAAAGGAGGCAGTAAATTGGGAAATCATTTTTACATTTAAAGGTTCTGATAAAGGCCTCATTTCTTCCCTTCTTGCAGAGAGCAGTCTCAAGTTTGGTCCAGAAACAACTCCCTTTTTCCTCCAGAGCTGCCCTCTTTATCCTCCCAGAGAATGGGCGTGGGATAATCAAGGGCTTCTGGGAAGAATTACTTCAACCAATGAACTTACTCCTCCTAAGCATGCAAGCTCTTCCCCAGGAAAGGCTGGAAGTAGAGAATTGTCAAGTACCAATTTAGCACTTATTAAGAACCTAATATCTCATTATCTCATTAGCACTTAGTAAGAACCTAACATATGGCTAGTATGGAAATGTTGTGTATGACTTCACAGTATAATCTAGAAAGCTAACCAGGACATTACGGGATCTGAACAGACAATTTTTAGATGAAGAAATTAAAACTATTTCTAGTCATATAAGAAGGTACTCTAAATCACTACTGATCAGAGAAATGCAAATTAAAACAAATCTGAGATAACACTACACACCTCCCAGTTTGACTAAGATCACAGGAAAAGACAAGGAGTCTTGTTGGAGTAGATGTGGGAAAACTGGGATATTAATACATCATTGGTGGAGTGGTGAATAGATCCAGCCATTCTGGAGAGCAATTTGGAACTACATTCAAAAAGTTATCAAATTGTGTTTCTACTTTGATCCAGCAGTGTTTCTACTGTGCTTATATCCCAAAGAGATTGTAAAGGAAGAAAGGGACCCACATGTGCAAAGATGTTTGTGGCAGCCCTTTTTATAGTGGCAAGAAACTGGAAACTGAATAGATGACTATCAATTGAAGAATGACTGAATAAATTATGATATATGATTGTATTTAATTTATACTTTAACATATTTAACATGTATTGTTCAACCTGCCATCTGGGGGAGGGGGTGGGGGGGAAGGAAGGGAAAAATTGTAACAAAGGTTTGGTAATTGTCAATGCTGTAAAATTAACCATGCATATATCTGATAAATAAAAAGCTATAATAAAAACAAAATAAGTTATGATATATCAATGTTATGGAATATTATTTTTCCATAAGAAATGATCAGAGGCAGCTAGGTGGAGTAACGGATAGAGCACTAACCCTGAAGTCAGGAGGACCTTTGTTCAAATCTGGCTTCAGACATTTAACACTTCTTAACTGTGTAACCCTGGGAAAATCACTCACCCTCAAATGCCTCAAAAAAAAAAAAAAAAAAAAAAGAACCAAATAATCAGGAGGAGGATTTTAGAAAAGCCTGGAGAGACTTACATAATCTGATGCTAAGTGAAATGAGCATAACCAGGATATCATTGTACATGATAACATCAATATTATAAGATGATCAATTCTGATTAACATGACTTTTTCCAACAATGAGATGACTGATGCCAGTTCCAATGATTTTGTGATGAAGAAAGCCATCTGCACCCAGACTTTGGAACTGAATGTGGATCACAACATAACATCCTCCCTTTTTATTGTTTGTTTGCATTTTGTTTTCTCACTTTCTTTTTTTGACCTGATTTCTCTTTGCAGCAAAAGAATTGTATAAATTTGTTTATACATATTGTATTTAACAAAATGTTTAACATATATTGAATTGCTTACCATCTATGGGAGGGAGTGGGGAAAAAGAGGAGAAAATCTGAAACACAAGACAATGTAAGGGTCAATGTTATCAAATTATCCATTCATATGTTTTAAAAATAAAAAGTTTTATAAAAAAAGAAAAGAAAATGACTGAACAAATATGATTATTATAAAATACTGTAATAGTATAAGAAATGACAATGGGAATGGTTTTGAAAAATCTGAGACTTACAAAGTGAAGTACCAGAAGAGCAAAGTAATGGCAATATTGTAAAAACTGACACATCAATGATCAACTATGGCTAGTATGGAAATGTTGTATATGACTTCATAATATAATCAATATATCAACATTTCAATGGACGGGGGAAGAGCATAGGAAGAAGAACTTGGAACTAAATTTTTTAAAATTAAAGTCATAAGGAAATAAATAATGGATTCTTAAAAAAAAAAAAACACTATGGTCAGAAAGAAGATAAGGCATTGTAAAAATTAGTTCTTTCATCCAGTAGTCTTATATGGTATGTTATAATAGATCCTTAAATCCAGGAAGTTGTTGTCCAGTCATTACAGCTGTGTCCAACTTTTCATGAGCCCATTTGGGATTTTCTTGGCAAAGATACTGGAACGATCTGCCATTTTCTTCTCCAGCTCACTTTACAAAATGAAACGGAGGGAAACAGGGTTAAGTAACAACCAGAATCACACAGCTAGTAGGTGTCTAAAGTCAGATTTGAATGCATATTTCCCAATTCTAGACCTTGTGCTTTATCCACTCTGACATCTAGCTCCCTGAAATTCAATCTCTAGATACATATTAACTTTGTCACCCAAAGCAAGTCACTTATTCTCTCAGCCAATGGTGTCAAATTCAAAGAGAAACAGGGATCACTACACTTTGCATAAGAATTCCTGCAAGCCATATGTTGACTTAAAACACTACATATTAACATTATTTGTGTTTTATTGTATTTTTATTTTTCTTGTTAAATATTTCCCAATTACATTTTAATCTGATTCAGACTATATTCAGGAGTGATTCAGTCTGTGCATTTGACATCTCTGTTATAGACAATTCTCTAAAACTATATTGTGGAAAAGTGGTATAGATGTTCACTTAGGAGTTCCTAAGACCAACTAATCACAAATCCAATTCTGTATTATATCCATTCACTTTATTTGTTTTAACACTGGTATAAGTATACTCATCTGATGGTGAAAGATTAAAACAAAGCAGTAAAGCTCAGAGAACTACTTGGCAGCCAAGGAAAATAATGTAATCTTCAAAAGTATTAAGAAAAAAAAGAATATATTGAGAAAGAGATTTCCTCTCCTAAAGAAATGAGATCTTCCCCTATTTAAACTACATCTAGAATACTGTGTTCAACATCTAGTATTGTATCTTAAGAAGGAAATTGATAAGTTGAAAGAATCCAGAAGAAAAACAATCAAGATTGGTGAAGAGCCTTGACTTTATGCCATTTTGTTGTACATCCTTTGTTTTCTAAGGGGACCAAAGGCATCAAGATGTAATGTCTTGATTTGTGAGTGAAATTGGATTTAAGTGAAGCGTAATGGCACAAAGTCACCTCTCTCTCTCAATGGCATCAAAGTCCAGTGGCAAAAAAAAAGTCAGGAACACTGCCAATAACTCTAGCATCTTTGATATCTAACCAAATTCTAAGCACTCCACAGTAGCTGCTTCAATTACCTTCAAGGTTTTTGGAGCAAATTATTCTCATCCGCCCATTTCTTTAGGGGAAGTTTTCACATGCATGAGGCAGACATCCCTTGATTTCCTGTGGGCTGTGTACCCCTACATATAAATTGTCACCTTTTTGTTGCCTTAGGGAGGGTCTTAGGAGATGCAAGTGCTCAACCTCTTTTGCTGAGCTGGATCTATCTGAATAGTCTTAAAGTTCACTATAAAAGCTGGCCCCACCTTGAAGCTATAGATAATAAGTAATCAGCCTCTCAAATTGTTGCTGCTTTACTTATACTTTACTTATACTTAATAGTATTTTTCCCAATTTCATATAGAGTTTTCAATATTCATCTTTGTAAAGTTTTGAGCTCCAAATTTTTCTCCTCTTTCCAAGACTGTAAACAACCTGATATACATACACAATCATGTTAAATATATTTCCACATTAGTCATGGAATAAACTCAGAACCAAAGGAAAAAACCATTTAAAAAAAAAAAAAAGGCCAACAAAAGTGAAATAGTATGTTTGATCTGTATTCACATTCCATAGTTTTTTTGTGTGTGTTTTTTTTTTTTTCCTGGATGTCCCTTGGCATTGTCTTGGATCATTACATTGCTGGGAAGAACTAAATCTATCACAGTTGGATCATAACACAATATTGTTGTTACTATGTACAATGTTCTCTTGGTTCTGATCACTTCATCCAACATCAGTTCATCTAAGTCTTTCCATTTTTTTGAGCTGTTCATTATTTCTTATAGGAATGATGTATTCTATGATGTATAAAAATTACATGTTCCATTATATTCATACATATCTTGTTCAGCCATTACCTACATTTCCCCCACAAAAAGAGCTGCTACAAATATTTTTTTGTACATGTGAGTCCCTTTTTCCCTTTTCATGATTTCTTTGGAATAGGGTCTTAGTAGTGGTATTTTTAATCAAATTTTGATGCATAGTCTTATACCCTGATAGGTATAGTTCCAAATTGCTTTTCAGAATGGTTCACAAATTCATCAGCAAGGCATTAGTGTTCCAGTTTTCTCACATCTTTGCCAACCTTTATCTTTTTTTTTCCTGTTATGTCAGCCAATCTGATAAGTGTGAGATGGTGCCTCAGAATTGTTTTAATGCTACCTTGTATATAAAATGAGCTTCTTTTAATTTTCTTTGTACTGAGTTTTGCCACAGAATGAAAATCCAAATGAAGAAACCTTTCAATAATGATTATTTCCTTTCTTTTAAATGGAAGATCTGACTGATCTTTCTATGAGCTCTGTATCCTTACTATCATTATACTTAAATTTTATTTTTTACTATCTTATGATTTCCTTATGATTTTTTTATGAAAAAGTTTCAACTTTTTCAAATAGTGTAAAACAGCTATATATCTTAAAGAGATTAAAGTCTTTCCCTCTCTACACAAAGGCTGTAAGAAGATTTTAGGATTACTTAAGTAATTAATCTTTTCATTACCATGTAGCAATTATAATGTTCTTTAAGCCAATAACCTTTATTCAGAAAAGTAGTTTTCTTCACCTGAACACTAAAAATAACACCTGAATTATAATTTTACTTTATTTTATTTTTAGTATAACATACATCACATAAAATACTCTTGGAATGTGTTTTGAGGTACCAGATTTAAAAAAAATACTGGGCTTAAATACTTTGTGAGTATAATGAAAATTAATAACGCTGAAATGGAATTTTAAAACTGGAATGTACAACATGGCAAATTTGTTAAAAAGGAAAATTCTATATTCCAGCCTTTGACTTGAATAAAAAGGAAAACCTAAGGAAGATAAAGTTTAAAAGGATCTTATTAACACAGCAAGGCAGATGTATCAGTGGGCCAGCTCAGAATGCAAACCAAGTAGTGCTTCATAGTTTTCCACATAAGGATAGATATATTTTGGCTGTACCAGAAAATCCTGAGGAGGTGGAATTAGTATTTTGCTCCTTCCTAAGCTTTTCCCTAAGAATTTTGATTGGCCTAAAGAGGAAATGGGATGCTCAGTGAGGTGGCAAGATTAGTTCTGAAGAAATATGATTAGTTCATGAGGGACCACCTTCTATAGGACCTGGCTGCACCAAAATCAAACAAGCTTAAAACATAGAGTCACTTTAAAATGACAGTGTATTAATGACTGATTTTGGATAAATTTATTAAACTGTCATTTTAAGAGGATTTTTGTTGTAGTATTGCTGATCAGTTGTATTTGACTTCTTGCTATCCCATTTGGGATTTTCTTCTCCAGCTCATGCCATAGATGAAGAAACTGAGGGAAACAAGGCTAAGTGACTTGTCTAGAATCACACACATGGGAAATGTCTGAGGCCAGATTTGAACTCAAGAAGTTGTCTTCCTGACTTCCACTGTGACACATAGCTGCCCTCTTAAAAAGATTTTATTGTATATTGATAAAAAGAGACTGATAATTCTATTAGCGTAATTTAAAAAAATGCTTAATAAAGAAGAAAAAAAGTAGAGTAGAAAAAGAGAGTTACAAAATTGTAGCTAATTCCTGATGACTTAGTATGTGGATTTTTCTACTTGAGATATTATTCAGGCCCCTCATTTAATTTCTTCTTTCTTCTATTGTCTAGTATGAGGACATTTCAATTTTCCTTAGAACCTTAATCAAAGACAGAACAAGGAAAAAAAAAAGATTACTTTTAAACCAGATAATGGACATAGCAGCTACTTATTCCTTTCCCTTCCTGCTTCCTTATATTTTCATCATTTTTAGTGCACAATACTATTCTACCATTCTCATAAACCATAATTTGTTCAGCTATTTCCCAACTAATGAGGACCCAATTAGTTCCCAGTTCTAACAACTAGCATTTTTACAGGAAAATTTCAAAACGTTAATCAAGTCTCCAAATGGCTGAATTAGAATTTTTCCCTTTGGATTTTTATTTCCACTTTTTTTCAGCAATATCTCACTGTAGATAACTGAACAAATGAAGAAAGGAACATGGAAGTAAAAAATAATGTGACAAATTAAACAAATTTCGCTTTTGGGAACTTGATGAATCTGTTCACTACTTAGATGAAGGATGCCATAGGGCCAGGAGTTTCAGTGAATAGAAGTTACAGCTTTAATCAGATGAAAATCCTGATTTCCCTGAGAATATGTTTCTTGTTACTAAATATGGAGTTTTGATTAACAGGTGTACTTTGATGTAGGTGTTTTGATTCATAAAATGCACTGCCATTCCTTAAACATTGTATAGATTTTTAAATTTTTGTCTTGCTTTCTCTACTTTATTGTTCTTTTGACAGAATCTAATGACTTAAAGTGTTACCTTTTTTGGAAAGCATGTAACTTGCTGATTTCTCAGAATATTTCAAGCCTTAAGTACTCTGCTTTTTATTTCATCCAAAAGAGGAAATGACTCATTTATGTAGAGAGTCGTATGTAGGTGTTTAGATGAATATTGTTGCCAGGTAGAAATAGACCAAGAAATCAATGTAAGTAGAGTTTTATAATCATTAAAATTCAAAGGCTTTTATTTTCCTAAGAACTCAGATTCAAATTTAAATTTTCATAGATGCTTATAGCTCCACATTTTGAAAGAGAATTTGAAGTGAACTGAATGTATTTTGAATAGAAAGATAATAATAATGAATTATTGTCACAAAAATGTACATTCACTTTGAGTTGTTTTTCCAGTAATAGGAATGGGTTTTCTCAGAAACATGAACATATTTCACTTACTTTATAGAAAAAAATGAATGAATGTATGAATTGAATGGCTATCCCATGACAAGTAAATTGCAAGGGCTTTCGACCTTAGTGAGTAATCTAATTATAATATATGAATAGCATTGCTGCATATTTAAGAATTCCCTATATGTTGTGAAGTTAAACACAAGCCTATAAGTTCTGTGGTCCTCTAATTATTGTGATATATAGAAATAACAAAATCAGCTAGTTGTATATTTTATTATTGCAGAGAGGTAAAAGATCTACAGGTGTGGAGTTTTACATATACTGTCAATAATTTTTTTTATATATTGTTCAGTTTTGCTGATTTTTTTCCTCCATTCTTTTTTTCTTTTTGAGATAAAAATTCTTTGTTGTAAGAGCTAGTTTTCTGGGAAGGACAGAGGAAAATGTATAGAGGGAATTATAGGTGATATAGAAATTTAAAAATCAATAACAATTATTGAAAACATTGTTTATACTGTGGAGTCCCTAAAATCTCATTAAGGACTATAGAATAATAGCATAGAATTCTTTTAAATTTTGACTCAAAAAGCAAAACCTTGCAATTATGTTCAACTAAGAGTTTGAAATTTTACAAATTCTATCATATTTTTTCTTATAGACAAGACGGAGAGATGTGGGCTGACAACAGAACTCAGTGGATTGAGAAATGAATGACACAAAGTAGCATTAATATTTTATGTTGCAATTTACCTATCAGATCTTTGGAGAAGGAAGGATTTTATGACCAAAGAAGAATTGAGAATATTATGAAAGGTAAAATGGACAACTTTGATTACATTAAATTAAAATGTTTTTGCATAAATAAAACCAACAGAAACAAGATAAGTACAAAGCTGGGGGGGAAATTTTTACA